>NC_142168.1:57380372-57564265 GCF_029865625.1 Vigna umbellata | reverse complement strand
TATGATGCAACAACAAAAATGCTTTTATATGTTTCTTGCACAACACTAAATGTTTTTGATATGCATATCTGCATTTACATGTTTGCGTGTGCTTGAACTAGTTGGTTTGCATACTTACTTGGTCATACATGTGTTTATCATCTGTAGTATGCATACTCATGGTTTTAGATGACAAAACCACTTGCCAAAGCATATTTGTATGAAGTAATCGATTATAGTGTTTATGTAATCAATTAGTCTTGTTAGATATCAGCAAAATGCTTAATTGTAGAAAACTGCAAGTTTTAACCGATTACATTATATGCATAATCGATTAAACTCTTGCCTTTGCCAACATCTTTTTATTGAATGCTGTGATGTGTTTTGTGGAGAAAAAGTTTTCAAAATTGCTTAAGTGTAATACTTAACCGATTACATAGTTTCCTCAATCGGTTAAATCTAGTATCCATTGAAAACTGTTTTGATGATAAGACTTAATTTTCATAATGAACATATTTTCAAATGTTTTGACTGTACAATATATGTGCAATCGATTACATTATTTTCTTAATCTGTTAAATCTATTTTAATGTAAATCTAGCATAACACTATTAAAAGCAAACCGATTACATTAATTTCGTAATCAATTAAAATGCGTCAGTATTTCAAAACAACACACTAAATATACATTTTTATAACTAACATTTGATTGAGTTTTGAATTGCAGAAAGCATCCAAGAATCATCTTGAAGAATCAAGGATTAAATCTGGGTTGAGACATCAAGACTGTGTCAAGATTTGTGCTCAAAGGTTTCTGATCATATCTGTACTACTAGAGTGTCTATTGTGAAGATCAGGTTTATCTTTTTCAATCTGTAGATTGAGTTTCTGTGTGTTTGTGCCAGAGGAGAGAATTGTGTGTGTTCTCATTTAGAGTTGGGATTGGTCTCAAGGTTTTTCTTAGAGTTGGGATTGCTCTAAGGTTACAGGAAGTTGGGATTGCTTTCTGGGTTGTGAGAGTGTAAGGGAGTTCACCTCTTTTTTGCTGTAATTGAGTTTGAGTAGGGAAGGAGGGTGAATTGAGGGGTAGTCTCTGTATACTTGCTTGTAAACTCAATCATTATAGTGGTATCCTTCAACTAAGGTTGTTGAAGAAGACTGGATGTAGGCTTGGCCGTACTAGTATAGAAATATGTGTTGGTTTTTCTATCCCTTAAACTCTTTTACTGCATTATTGTTTTTATTGTCTTGCGTGTTAAAAATCATGCTAAAGATTTCATAAAAGATAGTAAAAGAAATTTTCATTAAAAACCAATTCCCCCCTCTTGTAAGAGAAATAGGCCTAACATTTCTTACAATTGACATCACAACTGGTTTTTCGAAAATTACTCGAAAAATAATCAATTGGATTTTCTATGTAATCGATTAAATTTGATCCTGATGACCTCTATTTCTCAAACCTCTCGAGAAGGTGCTTCCAAAAATGGACCCCTCTGTTTGTAGGAGAAACTATCCCTTTTGGAAAATTAGAATGAGAAATTTCTTAGAATCTGTTGATAAAGGTATTTGGGATGTTGTTATTAATGGACCTTTTGAGCCTACAAAAGTTGTTGATGGAAAAACTGTTTAAAGAATTTTTCCAAGTGGAACCAGAATGAAAATAAAAGATCATAGCATGATATTAAGGCTAGAAATATTATTTCATCTGCACGTACTATTGATGAGTTTTTAGGGTATCAACATGTAAAAGTGCAAAAGAATGTGAGATGTTTCTTGAGGTAACTTATGAAGGAACCGATGAAGTGAAGAGGGCCAGGAAGAATTCTCTCATTCAGGAATATGAGATCTTTCGGATGAAGCCTGGAGAAAACATTTATGACATCCAAAAGAGGTTCACACACATCGTTAATAATCTCATTGCACTTGGAAATTCATTTGAGAAGGAGGAGATTAACATCAAGATCCTAAAGAGTTTGAATTAAAGTTGGCAATCTCAATTTAATTCTAAGCTAAAATGCTGATGTGACAAGTGAAGAATGATGTGACGGCTCTTTAATGTCCCAAAATATATTTTCAAAAATTCCCCTACAATTAAAATTGATAATAATTAGCCTCAAATAATTCAAATTAATTAAAATAAGAATTTATGGTCAAATTAAGCACAATCAGCAAAAATGGGGAAATAATGGGCATTCAAGCACAATTCCCTAATTAAATCTAGTACAATAAGGTAAGTGAAGTCAAAGAAAATATTGACTCATCAAAATATACCACACTTAGGCCCTGTTCTTTTGAGTGGATTTGAGAGGATGGATTTGAGGGGATTTGAGAGGATTTGAAGATAATTTTTTTTGTCGTTTATTTGTGTGAATTTGGAGGTAAATGATAGTGAATTTGAAAATAAATTTTGTGAGAATTAGTATAGAATTGTATTGACATGACAAATTAAAAAAAATTATTTCCAAATTCACTCTCATTTACCTTCAAATTCACTCAAATAAACGACAAAAAAAATTATCTTCAAATCCTCTCAAATCCCCTCAAATCCATCCTCTCAAATCCACTCAAAAGAACAGGGCCTTAGTCTTTTGCACTCTTGGGCAAAATCAAGACGCAAATAAAGGAATAGTTCAAAGGACATCAGAGGAGTGACACAACCTCAGCACACAAAAACAAAAAGACTCACAAACAGATTTACAAAGTCCTGAAGGAATCTGGACAAAGAAAAGGAGTAGACAATATCAAACACAGAAAGAACAAAAGAAACTAGATACTCATGGTGATCATCCAAGCAATTCCAAACATGACAAAAATAATCAATCAGCTCAAGAGGTGAATCAAAAGTAACAAAACCTCACATATGCACTATCACTGTTTCTCTCAAGTGTCTAGGGTAAACAAGTTCAACTCAATGCACTCAAGAAAGAAGCCAACAAACAGACTTGGCAAGCCTCTAATATCACCCAAAACATATGCATGTTCAAATCAAAAGGTCTGTTCATGGTTATAATAAGGCCAAGGACAAGGGAGGATAAAATATGGATGAGAAGCTAAAAATAAAAAAGAATAGAGGAGCAATGCAGAATAAGCGAAAATACAATCAAAAATACCCAAAACCTCTAATTCAATCCTCTTCTTGACTCCATTATTCAAAACTTTTTATTTTTCTCATTTTTTTCTATTTTTTTTTTTTTGTCTCTTTTCTTTTCTCTATTTTTTTAGAACACAACTAACTGTAAGATACAAAACACACAACTTATTTTCAACACAACCAAGAAGAGGAACTAACTAGCCAATTCATCAGAATCCCAAGGAGTCCACACTTGTTCCCAAAACAATTCCAAAGCTCCAAAAATCCCTAAGGTTTAGGTAATCATGGTTTTTCACTTAAGGCTAATGTATGAGCTTCAAAACAAAGAAAGGGCAAAACATAGGCTCAAAGGGGCTATCAAATGATCAAAACAAGGTAGGCTTATTTGGCTAGAGAGGCTCAAGAACAAAAATTGCACTTTATCACTTCCAAACATGCATATCAATCAAGAATTATCAACAAGAGTCAAGCCAAGGCATATGTGCAATTAATCAAGGAGACATATCACACACAAGAAAGAATATCAAGTGGCTCAAATTCTCACACAGGGTATCTTTGTCACAATCAATTCAACCTCTCAAACATCATAATCATCTTCCAAGCATAAAAAACAAGGATTTCAAATCAATCATAGTATCAATGAAGTGGAAGGACACATCTACATCCTAAACAAAGTTCAGAAATCAAGAGAATCATGCAAAATTATACACAAGATACAACATAAACAACCCAAAAACAAAACCTAAACAAAGAAAAACTCCCCCAATAGACCACACTTAAACTATACAATGTCCTTAGTGTGCCACAAACATCAAATCAAAATCAGAACAGTTAAAGAAATAGACAAGTGCAATAAAAGTGAGAAAGGAAGGAGAAAAGAAAACTCTCTAAGTTAGAGGGAAAGAGACGCGGGGTCGACCAAAGACGTCTCCTCCACCACTGCATCCAACAAAGAAGGATTGTTTGAGGAAAGGCTTTAGTCTGTGATCATTAACCTTGAGCTTTTAGCTATGGATGGACTTTGGATTTCAACTGTACCATAAGGATAAACATTAGTCACAACAAAAGGTCTAATCCACTTTGATCTTACTTACTACTCCCCACGAGTCTGAGCCTAAAGTTATACAATAAAACCTACTAGTCAACTCGAAGTCCTTTCTAACAATTGAACTATCATGGAACTTCTTTGTCCTTTCCTTGTAGACTTCGAGTTCTCATAGGCCTCCAATCGGATCTCATCCAATTCATTATGTTTCAACTTTCTTCCTCTCCAGGTTGATCCATGGAGAAGTTGCAAGACTTAACAGCCAAGTATGGCCGATGCTCAATCTCCACTCGTAAGTGACATGCCTTTCCAAAGACAACCCGATAAGGAGACATGATAGAAGCAACCTCCACCTTCAAGAATGGAGTGGCTCCTCAGTTCAGAAGTGGCAGCGAAATGGAGAATGGATGGAGATGCGACGATGCACGGAAGGTGTTTGATGAAATGTCTGGCAGAGTTTTGGATGTGGTGTGAAGTGAGTTATAACTTAGACGACCTTCCAAAGGGGAAGGGAGCTAGAGAGAGATAAGCTAAATCAGCTATCAACAATGAACTTGAGAGAATGGCTGGATTTCAGTAGCATTTCATTATCAAACTCAAGTTAAGTTCTATACAGGATGAAGCTCTCTTTTATAGAGTAAGAGAAGCATGGTTATCAATCTAAAATGTGCATGAAGCTACTGCAATGTGCTGATGAAAGTGAGCAGCGTGAGTTGTATGTTTCACGTGGACAACATGGAGAATGTGCTTCAAAGAGGGGAAGCTACGGTTGGTGTGTTCCATGTGGTAAATGTGCTTCATGATTGGCATGTGTTCCACATGTCAAATGTGCTCCAAAGAAGAGGCTTCACGACTTAACTTGTCTCCTTTGTACTCTCTTGATTGGTGAGCTTCTTATGATGTGCAAGCATACTTTCCACCTTTATTTGTGTCCTACAAAACAAGGTAAAAGTATTTAGTTTAAGGAGAATCTATCTAAGACTTAGATAAGGAAATAGCTTTAGAAGTCTTTATTCTACTTCCCTTTCTTTAGTCTTAGTTTAAGTTGATACTTCTTTTGGATGGGAAGTCCCTAAAGGGGTTGCCATCATTCCCTCCCTCTTCAAAAATGATTTGTCCTCAAATCGGGAAGAAAGAAAGAAGCATAACTTTGGTTTTTTTGTTCCTCCGGGATCAAAAATATATCTACAAAAGATAGCAAAAACGAGTATGATGAAGAAGATGTAAGCAAAGATAAGAAGACAAAAGAAAAGTCTTGTATTTTTGAAAAAGATTTTAAAAATTTAGGTTTGGAAAAATGGAAAATTCTATTGTCCCAAGTTATTGGATTTTTATCTTGAGTTACTTGTTTACACAAGGGTAACATTAACTCATGTTTTGAATTGCCATATTTTGAAAAGGATTGCACAGAATATGGGATGGTAATTGATTTAAAAGAAAAATGAATAATGGAAGAGTGCACAATAATTGGAAAAGAAGTAAAGAATGAGAACCCTTCCCTTTTAGGTTCCATGGTAATGGTAAGAATAGGAGTTTCCATCATTAGCAAGAGTTGCTTCTCTTTACTTTCCTCTTCTTTCTTCTTTTCTTCTTTTCTTCCTCTATTTTCTTTTCCTCTTCTCTTCTCTCTCTTTTTCTCTTTTTCTTCTCTTATTTCTTCTTCTCTTCTCTCTCTCTTCTCTTCTCTCTCTCTTTCTTGTCTCTCTTCTTCCTTTTTCTCTTCTTCTTGCCTTTGTTCCTCCTTTTGTCTCTCAACATCTCTTTTTAGTTTTAATTCTCTTTGCTTAGCTTGCAGCTCCTTAAGGTTAATCTTAAATTCTAGTTCTCTAATAAGGAAACCATTGTCATTTAAGCTTTCAAGAAATTTTTTTCCATCTTCAATGTAAGCTCTTAAGAATTGGAGGTTTCTCTTAATATGTGAAGGCACAAACTCGTTTCTCATGCAAGATTTTAATTCATACCAATCACAAATGGGAGATTTTCTACCTATCCTAACATGATATTGTCTCTCATCCCACCACTCTCTTGCATGCATTTCAAATCTAGATGTGTAGAGACTAAGGACATAATATTCACTATTGCTAGAATGGAAATAGGATTTAGGTTTACTTTTTCTAGCAATAAATGGATGCATGTCATTAATGTCTTTTTCCCAAGCTAGGTATGTTAATGCACCAATATCCGCACCAGAGTATGGAATATTTGCTTTAGCTTGTTTATACAATTCATCCTCAATCCGATCAAATTCATGAAAGGAACAAGTCCTTCTTCTAGCTTCATCAAGTTTTCTTTTAATTTCTTTGAAACTAATGGATTGATCAAAACTAGAAGACGAAGATGACCTATATGAACAAGAAGACGGATAGGAAGTATAACAAGACATCAAAAACTTTTTTAGATTTTTGTGAAGGATTTCTAGAAAGATTCTAGAGGTAAAATGAACCAAATAACTCCAGGAAGGAGAGGTGAGTCACAATGGACAAGCTTAAGAACCTTGTCCTTCCTAGCTAGAGTGTCTTTGGTTGTTTCTTACCTTAGTGTCTAGGTAGAAATCTTTCAAAAACTTTTTAAATGCAAGAATTCTATGCACCTAGAAACCAAATGAAGGTTTATCTATATGAAACACGCTCCTAAGTACCACGGAGACTTAAAACATAAAAGTCAACAAGCAATGTAAAGGAAAACAATGCAAATGGAAAATGATATGCGGTCCTAAGGGAAAGTACAAGTGACACTTTGAGCCCCTTGACATACTTTCACACTAAGAAATGGAAACTAAGCTATTACAATGTGTGAAGGTGCACTCGGAATTGCTTGAAAAGCATTTTTCCAAGCCACTTTAAGTTGAAAATGAACACTAAATTGAAAGAAATTACAAAGGTTCCGTGATACCAATCCAAATTTACAATTGAAAATTGTGGAAAATGGAACAAAGCCAAGTGTGGCTGCTAGTTCAGATTGGTGAATGCCAAATTTGATGTGTTTTGCTGCTAAAATGGATGCTGGAACAACAAAAGGAATCTGCTCTTGGAGTCCAAGCTTGTAGCCAATTTAACAAGTCTTCCACTCCCTAATATGCTACCCCTTTGGAGAAGTAATCTGGATGTTTAAGACTTCACCACAACATCACACCAAGCATACAAAACCATCAAAAACAGTGAGCATCAACACACATTACTGCACCATCATTTTTCAATGAAAACCAGTTTTATAATACTTCTTGAGCAAAGCTTGAGTGGACCTTGAGCTGAATATTAAAAAAAAAATACCCAAAAAGAAAAAATTGTTTTATCCTTTGAACCTTGAGCTGAATAATAAAAAAAACCTTTGAAATCCTTGCCTTGAGTTGAGTAGAGCATGTTTGTATGGTATAGGAGAATGGTTTAAGTTTGGGATTATTATGAAATTGAGAAATTTTTGAAAAAAATATTTGAAATAAAAATAAAAATAAAAAGGAAAAGAGCAAAAACAAGAGAAGAAAGAAGAAGAAGAGAAGATGAGCTCAATGAATAAATGTTGGGATAAGTTGTGAAGTTTTTTCCAATTGTAAAGCAAAAAGAGAGACTAAGGCTATATCATGAAGTAAATTGTTTTCTCTCTTAGCTCAAGGTGCTTTGTTTTCCAGAAAAACCAAATTTTCTTCTTAGCCCAGCTACATTACAAGTCTTAAAAAGTCCTTGTGATGATAACTTGCTTGTGAATGAGTTTGATATTGTTGAAATGAAAGGCAAAGCTAATTTGTGTAGTACTGTGATAGTTGAGAGTTAGACACACATCCTTATACACCATTGTGCTTGAGTGAAACACTTTCCTTGGTGAGGACTGGTTCCATGCATTCAATGAAAACAACTTGTCGTGTTTGTTGATCTATCATTTGCATCTATCTTGTGATTTTGAACTTTGAGCACCATGATTGATGTTTAGCTTGTTGAAACCATATTATCTCTTGATTGTGATTTATAAGATGAGCAAGCATGATTGATTTTGTTTATTTTGATTGAAACTATTCTTGAGTCATTAGACCATTGCAATTGAATTGTTTTCTAGGTGAAGTACTTTTGCTTGAGGACAAGCAAAGTTTTAAGTTTGGGGTTGTGATAACGGTTGAAAGGGCGCTCAGGTGTGAGTGCGAGACATCCCGCGCTGAGGGCCCCAGAAAAGGGTGCCCAAGCGTCCTGCGACCTTTAACAGCCTTCTGTTCTGGTGCTCTTTTTGTCCTTTTCTGAGTTTCAACTTCTGGACATTTAACTCCTCTTCCAATTCATCCAATTTCCTACAAAATCAAGGGAATTTAGTAATAAAATCTTCAAGTATAACCTCCACTCTCTTATTCACCAAAATAAGCGAAAAACAAGAGAACAAGCAAGCTTCTAAGTCAAAAAGGGTTCATTTATTATCCAAATTTAATTCCAAATAACGGTGAAATCAACCGTTATCACAACCCCAAACTTGAAACTTTGCTTCTCCTCCAGCAAAACAACATGTGACTTAGCCTAAAAAACACTTCAATAGTTCAACATATCACAAAGAACTTTCTTCTCAGACATGTAATCACTCATAACTGCTTATCATAAAAATATCAGTCAAGATACATTGATACATTAGTCAACAAGCTCAACTGTGGTGCTCACATATTTAAAATATATAGTAGATGCAAACTCATGAATGATCAACAGCTAGGCAAGGATGTTATCCTATAGTGCATGGATTTATTCCTCACCAAAAGACAATGTTTCACTCAAGCACTCAAAAATGTTTCACTTAAGCACTCCAAAGTGTTTCACTCAAGCACTCCAAAGTGTTCCACTCAAACTCACACGTATATAATAAGGTGACACTCTTACACTCTACTATGACAATGTAACATGAATCAACTTTGCCTTTCATTAAACCACATATCAAACATACTTACAAGCAAGTTATCATCACAAGGACTTTTTGTGGCTTGTATTAAGGCCGAGCTAAGAACAAAATTAGTTTTTCTAAACAACAAAATCCTTGAGTTAAGAGAGTGCACAATTCATTTATTCACATTAATAATCAACTTTCTTTCTTCTTTTATGTGAGAAACCAATATTGAACTTATTTCCAACTTTACTTGCATTGAGCTTAACCTTTTCTTTTCCTTCTTTTCTTCTCTTTTGCTTTTTTGCTTTTGCTCCATGCTCTTTAATGAATTTCACAAAGTTCTTTTCGGTTTCTCACAACCCCAAACTTTAACCATTCTCCATTACCATATAAACATACTCTACTTGACTCTAGGTAAGGATTTAAAAAAAGGTTTTTCAACTTTCAACTTTAGGCACAAGGTTCAAAGGATAAAGAGAAACATTGTTCTTTGTTGGGTTCACCTATTGGCATTGGCTCTAAGGGAGAAAAACATGGCCTTGATCATATGTAATAAGCAAACAAGTGGTTCAGTCATAGAAAATTAGGCAAAATCAGCATGATTCCAAAGGAATAGAAATCAATCAATGAAAACCTCTAGAGCCCAATTTCTCATAGGCTAACTCAAGTTCCACTGTTTAATAACATCCTGCCCAACAAATTAACCACAATTGAAATCATGCATCAGTTTCTAGCAATCATGAGCATCCACCTGTCTATAAGACTAGACCATGCATCATTTCAACATCATTCAACATAGTAAAGCAGCACAAGATAACATTACTCATCACAATAGATTACCTAAACCATTCAAGCACAGTTCATTAGGCCAAGTACAATACATATTAAAGAAAATTTTAAAACTTCAAAACAGATAATTTCATAAAGCTGGGTTGCCTCCTAGTAAGCGCTTCTTTAACGTAACTAGCTTGACACCATTATGTTCAAGGATCCACCAACTTCATAACTGTGGAAGACGTTCAATCTCACCACCCAGATAATGCTTGAGGCGTTGCGCATTAATCACCCAACTTCTTTGTTGATCATCAGAAGTGGGATCTAACAACTCAATTGCCCCATGTGGTTTGACATCCATAATTGTGAACGGTTGATAACAGTTGAAAATACCGTTATTTGTGATGTAATTTTGATACTAAATGCACCCTTTTTTGCTTAGAAACTTGCTTGGAATCATGTTTTTCTGTTAAGTTGTGTTAATAAGAGAGTTGAGGTTGAAATTGATGATTTTATGAATAATTCTCCTTGTTTTAATAGAAAATGAGATAATATGGAAAGTAGGGATGAAGTGCAATGGAGATGGAGCTTAGAAAGCCCTAGAAAAGCACTAGAAGGGAGGAGTGCTCAAAGCTTGGGTGCCATTTTTGGAGGCTTGAGCGTAGGAAACCACCGATCACCGCCCGAGCGCCCCTTTTGGGGCGCTTGAGCGCCACAAGCTCGAAGCTTGGGCATCATATAGAAGGCTTAAGAGTGGAAAACTACCGCTCACCACCCGGGCGCCCCTTTTAGGGCGCTTGAGCGCTGCAAGCTCGATGCTTGGGCGTCATGTGGAAGGCTTAAGGGTGGAAGACCACCGCATACGGCCCGGGCGCCATAAGTGGGGCGCTTGAGCGCCAACAACACGGGCTTGGGCTCTGTTTCTGTTCTCATCGCTCTATGTAAAGGACCTAGACGTCCTATGTTTCGTATCTCTGGTACACTTGCCGATTCATCAACAAGTTTTTGGCGCCGTTTCCGGGGACTCACAGTTTAAACTATTCTATTTGTGTGATTGTTGATTAAATTTGACTTCGTTTTTGTTTTTATTTTTGCTTTTAATTTTTGTCGTAATGTTAATTTGTGTCTAGTGTCATTTATTTTTGTTTTTGTGCTAACCGTGTTTTCTAGGGTTTTATGTCTAGTTTATGCTGGATACAATCAGGACTAGGAGCAACAAAAGTTCTGAACCTCTCCTTGAAGGACTAGAGACTAATAGAAGGCTGAGAAGAAGTAGATTATCTAGAGAACCTTCTCTAGAGAGAATTTCACAAGCCTTACAATCTGATCAAGAAAGCATGGACAACAATGGTGGTAGGCGTACTTTTGTAGATTATGCAACAATTGTTGGCCCTCACCATTTTAACAACATTGCAAGGCCGAGGGTCAATGCCGCAAGCATGGAGATGAAGCCTGTGTTGATCCATCTAGTGAAGAGCAACCAATTCAATGGATTGTCAGATCAAAGTCCATATGAGCATCTAAGAACCTTTAATGACATCTGTAATACTGTGAAGCTGAATGGAGTTCCAAATGATGCTATTAGACTGAGCTTGTTTCCTTTCTCATTGGGAGGAAATGCTAAACTGTGGTTGAACTCTTTTCCTGAAAATAGCTTGACTGAGTAGGAAGATGTGGTAGCAAAATTCTTGAACAAATACTTCCCACAATCAAAGATCAACAAAGGGAAGCAGGAAATCTCTTCTTTTAGGCAAGGCATGGAGGAGACCTTGGGGCAAGCATGCGATAGATACAAGAGCTTGCTGAGAAAGACACCTACTCATGGTTTTGATAAAGCAACGATAGACATTCCTTTCCTTGGAGGTCTTGGTTCACAAACCAAATTGATGCTGGATGCCTCAGCTGGAGGCAATATCAAATGCAAGACTCCAAAGGAAGCCTATGAATTAATTGACAACATGGCTACCAATGACAATGAGATTGATGACAAATTTATGAACACCGAAAAACGGCGCCACAAACTTGTTTAACAATCGGCAAGTGTGACCGAATCATATCAAGTAATAAAACTAGGTAAGACCAAGTATCGTTTTCCCAAAGGACTCACAACCTAGTTAGCTATATGATTTGTTGATTATTTAAGACTTGTTAACAATTGATTGTAGGGTTTAAATGCAAAAGACAATAATTAAACATCTATGCATGAATTTGATCAATGGAAAAGAGGAATACAAACACTTTAATGAATTAGATGGATGAGTAGGTTGTTGGGGTTATCAATTTCATCTTATCCACTCTCATATACTTTTAGGAATTCATCATTCTTTTCATCAATTGCTAATGCCACTCTCTAAATCACCTTGCAAGAAGGCCTATCCTTAATTACGAGTTCATACAATTCCTAGCATTCCTAATAATTAATTCTGAAGTGCAAAAGCTTAACGGCAACCAACTCTCATATTCCTATGTCTAGGCAATATGCTATTGGGAGAAATTCCCCGGATCTAGATTTCCCCGTACGTTCCCATATCGACAAAATCAATAATCATGGCAATGAATGAGTTAAACAATGCAAGCTTTAAGCAAAGAGGAAAAACCCTAACTAATGATGAAAGAAAGCATGTATCTTAAAATAAGATGTTAACACAAATTCCATATATGAGAGTTTCACAAGACTACATTGATTCCCCAACAACAATACAAGGTTTAGTTCACCATATTCATGGTGAAACTAGATGAACAATAATGAAATAATGAAAGATAGAACCCTAGAAAGATGAAGAGGTAGCCTGAGCATCCAAGATCTTCCTTCAAGGGGTGGAAAAATGAGTGTTCGCTTCGTCCCAGCCAAAGATACAAACCCTAGGAAACCCTAAAGCTTATATATTATTCGTAAATTACAGAAAATTAGGTCCAAGCCCATAAAAGTGCCGCTCAGCGATAAGTGCGTGAGACGTTTCTTCCCCTCAGCGGCCATTTTGCCCCTCAGCGGACCTCCCGTCAGCTCCTGAGTGCCGCTCAGCGGTAAACTACCGCTGAGCGGTGACTTCGGCTTCTCCTTTTGCACTTTTTGATGTCTTTTCTGATTTCATCTCTCTCCTTCTTCACTTCTTTCACTAAATTCACCTTAAAACCTGCACAAAAACACTGAAATCAAGCATAAACCTGTCCAGCTCTCTTATTTTGAAAATATGAAGAAAAGCATGATTTCAAGCTAGTTTCTAAGTGTAAAGGTTGCTTTTAGTGTCAATTTTAATCATGAAAATAACAGTTTTTCAACTGTTATCACAACCCCAAACTTAGAACTTTGCTTGTCCTCAAGCAAACAAGATGTAACTCACTCTTCAACCTATTCATATGATGGTTCACTCATTCAAAAATCCTCTTTTTAGATAAGTAAAACTTCAATCAAACTTATGACCAAGAGTTCAATCAAGATGTGCACATGCTTTAGTGTTTCACAAAGTCAGTTAATACCCAACAAATGCTCTTTTTCATGAATGACCAATCAATTAAGCATGAATGTTCATGTGCTAATGGAATATTTCCTCACTAGGTAAAGTGTCTCACTCAACACACAAGTGTATAAGAGGTAATCACTCATTCACTCTACTATCACAATGTCACATGAATCAACTTTGCCTTTCATTTTACCACAATCAAAAACATTCACAAGCATGCATCATCACAAGGACTTTTCAATGGCTTATAATGTGGCTGGGCTAACAAGAAAATTGGTTTTTCTGGATCGCAAAATCCTTGAGTTAAGAGAATCATAACACACAATTATTCTTATTTTTCCCAACTTGCCTTTGCATTTGCATTGAGCTTTACTTCTTTTTCTTTTCTTTTCTTTTTCTTTGCCTATACTTCCTTTTTGGCTCTTAGCTCAATGCTTTTCCTTTTTCATGTTTTCCCAACAACCCCAAACTTGAACATTTAACAATACCACACAAGATCTTCTACTTAACTCAAGGTAAAGATTTTCAATCAAGGGTTTCAGTGTATGTTCAAGGCTAAGGGTTCAAAGGATAGAACAATAAGTGTTCTCTTTTAGTGGGCTAACTTTATGAATTTGGCCAATAAAAAGGGTTCCAACAAACGGCCTTGATCATATGATGCAAAACAAGCAATTGATTCAATCATAGAAAACCTGGGCAAAGTCATTCATGCTTTCAGAGTAATAACATTTAACAATAACAACTCTGAAGCTCAAAACCTCACATATAAGCTCATTCACATTTGACATACACATCCTGCTTAATTTCACAATCACAATCATAATATCATGCATTTGTTCACAAAGTTTGTGAATCACCTGTATAAGCATTTTAATGTGCACATCATCTCAACATCAATCAATCAATAAGCATCATTCAGCATTACTTATCACACAATCACAGTTAATAGCAAACCATCATAACAAACCAGGTGTTCAATAGAGTACATCAAACCCTAATCTAAAAACAAAAACAAATAAGTTCAGAAAACTTAAACCACAAAAGCATAATCATATGATAGCATTTATCAGTAAATGCTATCTCAACTCCTCATCAGTCTGAGCTGTCCTCTGTATCTTCTTCTTCTTCCTCATCTTCATCATCTTCAAATGCATCATCATCATCAGCTTCATCTTCTTCCATCTCTCTAGCTGAAGCCTCAGCTGCTTCAGCTCCTCCTCCATGCACTGGTTCCTCTGGCCAAGCTACCACATTATGGAATTCATCCATAGTCCACCTGTGGGCTGGAGGTGTATCATACATCCCCATAATCATCTCAGCAGTAGCCACCTGCCCTCTGTGAATGGACTGCAACTGAGCACCTATAAGAGACATATACATGTCCCTCATCTGGAATGGTTCTGCTTCATGTGTCTCAGCAAATGTCTGGCTCTGTGTTGGCCCTCTCTCTCTACGAGCACGGCGTGGTGGAACTGGCTGAGCTGCTTCCTCACCTCCACAGTACTGCCTGTAATAAGCCTCATCAATAGCTTTTCTTGGCCTCTCAAATGGTGGAGCAGAAGTGTCCACCCCAGCTATCTTGCAAAGATGCGTGATCAAAGAGGGATGTCCTAGTGGTGCTTTATTGTTTGAGGTATTAGCACACACACTAATCTCATCAGCTATCACCTGCCCAATATTAACATTCAAGTTTCTGATAGCACAGTAGATGAAGAATGCCCTGCTGAGAGTAATATCTGACACATGTGAACATGGCTGAATGTTGGCATGAGAAAACGCCATCCAATACTTTGCAAGAGGAGTCAAATCTGTCCTCCTAATGTTAACCACTGAGCCAGATCGATTCCTTTGGAAGTGTCCTCCAGGTATACACAGTACTCTCTCCACATCCTCATAATCAGCACCTTCCTCCATGCAAAGAGCAAACTGGCACTGCTCACCAGCCCATACAGTGTCCAGGAAGTTATTAATAGAATCAGGATCATACCTGATAGCATGGCCTCTGACATAGCCCAAATAATTCTCAGCTGGATAATCACCAATCTTCTTTGCATTGGTGTAAAATTCCTTTACCACAGCTATGTTGGCAGGTGCAGGATAGGTGGCTAGCTTTCCCCAGTCATTCGCTAACACTTGCTCTCCAAATTGAGGAGCAAAGTTAGGTATCATTCCAACCTTTCTCTCCATCAGAAGTCTCCTGTCCTGAACCACCCTAAAGTGCTTCTCATGTTTCCTAGAGAGGAACCTGCTAGAGTGGGGTTGCTCTGGTTCCTTTTCCTTTCTCTTGGTTGCCATGGTTTTCAATCTTTTCCTGAAGAGGATGCCATTCCTACATTCAAACACAAATACAAAACCACAGAACATGGTGTTAATCATTAGTAAAACATAGAACACAACTCCTTTCAAAGCTAAACCACCGCTGAGGGCCAGAATTTCCCCTCAGCGCCACCAGTGCCACATTCCAACACGCAAAAATTTAGAAAAATCAAATCGGTTCAAACATCAAATATATCATCAAATCATGCATAGAAATCAAAACCCCTAAATATTCATGCTTTGACAATCACATTCAAAATCAAAAACCCTAGAATGAACAAAATGCATTTTACTTACTTGGGTGGAGATACTAGATGCAATGAGAATGTTTCCAATCTAAGATACTCTCTTCCAACCCCAAACTTGAATGGAACACTAGTGAGCAAGTGAGTGGAAGAGAAATTTTCAAGAGGAAAGAATGAAAAGATGTGGAAAACCTTGGAAAAGGTATGTGGAAGTGTTTGTGCAGAGAAGAGCCTGGATAGAAAACCTAAAACGCAGCTTGGGGTATAAAAATACCCTAATGGGCTCGGGTCCCGCTAAGGGGAAACTAAAGCCCATCTGCGAGAGTACCGCTCAGCGGTAAGTTACCGCTCAGCGGCACTTTCGTGATGTGCTCTTCTCCTTCTTTTCTTAACCTACGTGCCTCCCATACATGCCCCTCACTGGTTCCCTGCAAGTCAATGTTTAAAATGCTTATGCAAACCCTAACTAAAATAAACAAAATGAAATATTCAATCAACTGGGTTGCCTCCCAGGTAGCGCTTGTTTAACATCACGAGCCTGACCCAAAATCCACCAACACCCATCAGTAGGTGTTACAAACATAGTATCCTTCAGTAGATACTTAAACACCCATCAGTAGATACTTAACCACCTAGCATCCTTCAGTAGATGCTATCTCCAACAAAATAATTACAAAAATAATGTTCACAAATTAAAAATTACAAAACCAAATCAAAAGTCTTTAAATCCACTAGGTTGCCTCCCAGCAAGCGCTCTTTTAACGTCATTAGCTTGACCCAATAAAGTTCAAGTTCCATCTTCTTTATAGTTGATGTTGTCATTCCACCAACTCCTCAGCTGTTTCCTCTGAACTGTCTTGGTCCTTCTAGAATATGGAGACTCTATCTCTATCATCTCCTTCTCTTTAAAGCCCTTCACAACCCACAACTTGTTCTTGATTCTTACAGGTGAGCCAAGTTGGAGTCTTCTTTTCTCCCAGTCACTAGGAATTTCTCCTCCTCTTCCAATATTTTCTTCCTTGGGTACCTGAAACAACAAACAATGGTTACCTGAAACCTTGAGATTTTCATCTTTACGGCTAGTCATGGGTGCATCTTGAAATGCAGCTTTATAACTAGCTTATTCCTCCCTTGCTTGCGTCTCATCTTTGAAGACGTCTACCACCACTCTCTCCTCTCTGTCCTGGAGCACCACTATACCTTCATTTACATCAATAATAGCTCTGGCCGTTTTCATAAACGGTCTTCCAAGTATGATAGGTATCTTCTCTGTCTCCATCTTCATCACCACAAAGTCTGCCAAGAACTGAAGTTTGCCAACACAAACTATAATGTCCTCTACAATCCCACATGGCTCCTTTGAAGATCTATCGGCCATTACTATTTTAACCTTTGCAGGTTTCACTTTAACATTGCCGATTTGCTCCAGTAAAGAATAAGGTATCAAGTTAACACTTGAACCTAAATCAAGGAGAGCTTTTTTTACCTTTTTCTTCCCTATGGTACAAGGGATAGAAAAACTGCCTGGATCTGATGCTTTAGGAGGGAATGACTCTTTTTTAACAGTTATACACTCTTTTGCCTCATCATCTCTACGTCTCTTCTTTGTAGAGATTTCTTCATCAGATTTTGTGTAAACTGCGATTTGCTGTAGAATCTGTTCCCAAGGTGCTTCATTATCCACCATTCTGAATAATTCTGTGAAGTCCATTTGTTTCCCTTGATGGATTGGAAAAGGAAAAGTACTTTTGCTCTCTATGTCACTTCTCTCTTCTTATCTAACTCAACTTTATCATCATCAACACTCTTTACCACCTTGCACTCTTCTCTGGGGTTAACCTCAGTATTAGCCCCAAAATTTCTATTTGGCCTTTCTTCCAATTGCTTGGTAATCTGACCCATTTGAATCTCCAAGTTCTTTATAGCAGCTTCAGTGCTCTTTTGAGAAGATTCAGTTTTCTGTATGAATTGCTGAAGAGTTTCTTCCAACCTTGTTGATCTTTCATTAAGCATAGATAACTGTTGCCAAAAGGTTGGTTGTTGCTGCTGCTTATTATATTGACTAGCTTGCCCAGTTTGTCCTTGACCAATGCTTGGGTGTGGTTTCCACCCTTGATTGTAATTCCCTTGACGGTATGGAAATTGATTGGCCATGAAATTAACGTCCTCTACAGCTTCAACTGGAAAGGCACATTGACCATTGATATGGTCACCTCCACACAATTCGCACAACTGGGTTTGTACCTGTGCAGCAGTTTTCAACTCTTTAGGTAATTGTGCAAGAGTTTTAGTCAGAGTCTCCAACTGTTGAGTTAGAATTTTGTTTTGAGCTAGCAAGGCATCATGTGTCTGTAATTGGAGAACCCCTTTTTGTTGCATAGGAGCTCCTCTCTCACTGTGCAGCTCATTATCACTAGTAGCCATGTTTTCTATAATTTCTGTGGCTTCCTCTGGAGTTTTCCATTTAATATTGCCTCCTGCTGAGGCGTCCAGCATCATCTTGGTTTGTGAACCAAGCCCTCCAAGGAAAGTTAAGACTACTTCCTGTTCTTCAAAGCCATGCGTGGGTGTTTTTCTTAGCAGACTTTTGTATCTATCCCATGCATGCCCCAGTGATTCTTCCATGCCCTGCTTAAGTGAAGATATCTCTTGCTTGCCTTTTGTCACCTTTGATTGTGGAAAGTACTTGTTTAAAAACTTTGTTACCACTGCTTCCCAATTTGTGAAACTTCCTTCTGGGAAAGAATTTAACCAAAGTTTAGCATTGCCTCCCAATGAGAAAGGAAACAAACTAAGTTTGATCGCTTCATCTGGCACCCCATTAATTTTGACTGTGTTGCAAATCTCATTGAAGGTAGTGAGGTGCTCATATGGGCTTTCATGAGATAACCCATTGAATTGGTTGCTTTTTACCAGTTGGATCAGTGCTGGTTTGACCTCCATGTTAGTTGCATTGACTCTAGGTCTAGCTATACTGTTAAAGTGCTGAGGTCCAGCTATATTGGTGTAGTCAGCAAGAGTTCTTTTGATATTATTGTTCTCCATATTTTCTGTGCTATGAACAGAACCTTGTGGTGATGGTTGCAACAGAGTTTCTGGAGGAGGGAAAAGTTCTCTAGATGTTCGGATTCTTCTCCTCCGTCTACTCTCGTCTAGACCTTCAAGAAGAGGTTCTGTTGTTTTCTTGCTCCTAGTTCGAATTGCCTCCTGCATACACAAGAACACAAAACCCTAGAATATTTGGTTAGCACAAAAAGATATAGGAGAAGATAAAAACAGAAAACAAAAAATAAAATAAAATAAAATAAAATAAAATAAAAACCGAAAAATAAAAACCGAAAAATAAAAACAGAAAATAAAAACAGAAATTCAAAATTAAAGTCAAAGATAATCAATAATCACACAAATTAACCAGTTAAACCAGAGTCCCCGGCAACGGCGCCAAAAACTTGATGGACAAATTTATGAACACCAAAATATGATGTTACAAACTTGTTTTTCAATCGGCAAGTATGACCGAATCGTTCAAGTAATAAACTTGGTAAGACCAAGTATCGTTCTTCCCAAAGGACTCACGACCTAGTTTAGTTGTGTGGTTTATTGATTAGCTAAGACTTAAAGACGAAATATTTGGATTTTATATGCAAAAGACGAAAATTAAATATGTATGCATGAAGTTTTGATCAATGGCAAAAGCAAAAGATAAACACTTTCAATGAAATATATGTATGAATATGTTGTTGGGGGTCAATTTCATCTCATCCACTCTCATATATTTTAGGAATTCAACATTCAAATCATCATTGTTAATGCCACTCTCTAAAGTACCTTTCAAGAAGGCTTCACACTAATCACGAGTTCATACAATTCCTAGCATTCCTAACGATTAGTTCATAAGTGCAGGAGCTTAACGACAACCAATGTGATATTGGGAGAAATTCCCCGGATCTAGACTTCCCCGTACGCGCCCGAATCGACAAAACCAATAATCATGCATCGAATGAGTTAAACAATGCAAGCATTACGCAAAGAGGAAAAACCCTAACTAATGATGAAAGAAAGCATAGATCTTAAATAAAAGATGTAAAAACAAATTCCATATATGAGAGCTTCAAAAGATTACATCGATTCCCCAACAAACATACAGAGTTTAGTTCACCATATTCATGGTGAACCTAGATGAAGAACAATGAAAGAATGAAAGATAAAACCCTAAAAAGGTGAAGAGGAAGCCTCAGCATCCAAGATCCTCCTTCAAAGGGGTGGAAGAGAGAGTGTTTGCTTCGTTCCAGCCAAAGATACCTAACCCTAGGAAACCCTAAAGCTTATATATTATTCGTAAATTACAGAAAATTAGGTCCAAGCCCATAAAAGTGCCGCTCAACGGTAAAGTACCGCTCAGCGGTAAGTGCGTGAGACATTTCTTCCCCTCAGCGGCCATTTTGCCCCTCAACGGACCTCCCGTAAGCTCCTGAGTGCCGCTCAGCGGTAAACTGCCGCTGAGCGGTGACTTCGGCTTCTCCTTTTGCACTTTTTGATGTCTTTTCTGATTTCATCTCTCTCCTTCTTCACTTCTTTCACTAAATTCACCTTAAAACCTGCACAAAAACACTGAAATGAAGCATAAACCTGTCCAGCTCTCTTATTTATGAAAATATGAAGAAAAACATGATTTCAAGCTAGTTTCTAAGTGTAAAGGTTGCTTTTAGTGTCAATTTTAATCATGAAAATAACAGTTTTTCAACTGTTATCATCCTACCAAGTTGCAAGCCATGAAAAACCCTTGTGATGACAACTTGCTTGTGAGTATGTTTGATTGTGGTTAAATGAAAGTCAAAGTTAATTTGTGTGACATGGTGATAGTAGAGTGAAAAAGACACCAACACCTCACTATACACCTCTTAGTTGAGTGATAAACTTTTGAGTGCTTGAGTGATACACTTTTGAGTGCTTAAGTGAAACACTTTCCTTGGTGAGGAGTAGTTCTTTGAATTTTTGACTGCATCTTTGCTTGGTTGATTGATCATTCTTAAGGATAACATCAATTGAAGTATATGAGCATCACATTGATTTTGATTGAATTAAGGCATTTGTACATCTTGACTGACATCTATATGCTGAGCTGATCTCTTGCCCTGGAAGAAAAAGTTTTTGAAAAGTTTTGAGTCATTGTAGTGATTATTCTAAGGACAAGCAAAGTTCTAAGTTTGGGGTTGTGATAACGGTTGAAAATACCGTTATTTGTGATGTAATTTTGATACTAAATGCACCCTTTTCTACTTAGAAACTTGCTTGGAATCATGTTTTCCTGTTAAGTTGTGTGAATAAGAGAGTAGGGATGATTTTATGAATAATGCTCCTTGTTTTGATAGAAAATGAGATACTATGGAAAGTAGGGATAAAGTGCCATGGAGATGGAACTTAGAAAGGCCTGGAAAAGCACTAGAAGGGAGGAGTGCTCGAAGCTTGGGTGCCCTTTTTGGAGGCTTGAGCGTAGGAAACCACCGCTCACCGCCTAGGCGCCTCTTTTGGGGCGCTTGAGCGCCGACAACTCAAAGCTTGGGTGTCATTTTGAAGGCTTAAGCGTGGAAGACTACCGCTCACCACCCGGGCGCCCCTTTGGGGGTACTAGAGCGCCAAAAGCTCGAAGCTTGGGCGTCATCTAGAAGGCTTAAGCGTGGAAGACCACCACTCACCGCCCGGGCGCCCTAAGTGGGGCGCTTGAGCGCCACCTACATCGGCTTGGGCTCTGTTTCTGTTCTGTCTTCGCTCTATTGAAGGGACCCAGACATCCTATGTTTTGTATCTCTGGCTGGAGCAACACAACAACACACTCTTCCACTCTCTCAAGGCGGATTTGGATGCGGAAGCTTCCATCATCTACTTTTAGGGTTTTGCTATCTCATGCTTTTCCATTATTCATCTAGTTTCATCATGTTTATAGTGAACTAAACTCTATTTGTTGTTGGGGAATGATGTAACCTTGTGAACTCTCATGTATTTGAATTGATTCTTAATAATATATGCTTTTTCATTAATTGTTAGAGTAATTCATCTGTTACAACACTTGGTTTGTTTAATTCATTCAATAGCATGATTTATGAATTGCATGAGTGCCGGGAGGTTCCTTACAATTCAGGTTCTTGTGGAATTACTCCCAAGAGTAATATTTCTCAGGGATGAGGGTATAAGTCTTGGTCGTCTTAAAACCCTTAGATCTTCACATTTAGTTACTAGGAATGCTAGGAATTGCATGAACTGGTCATTAAGGACAGACTTATTTCGCCGAGGGATCGGGTTTAAGTGATTTAGTGAGTGACGTTAACATTCATGCATAAAGAAGAATTCTTATATACATGAGAGGGAACTTGGTGAAATCTAACCCCAACAACATACTCATCTCATATTAAAAACAACATCCGTTCATCACTATGCTATTATGCTATTCATATTTAATTTTCTGTCTTTGCATCTGAAACCAATGATCTCGTTTTATTTAAGTCTTAATTAATCGAGTTATCACACGACTGTCTAGTGCCGAGAGTCCTTTGGGATACGATACTTGGTCTTACCATTTTATATTACTTGTGCGATTCGGTACACTTGCTGATTCATCAACACGTTGCCGGGGACTCGTGGTATATTTATTCTATTTGTGTGATTCTTAACCGATTAGACTTTATCTTTTCTTTTTATGTTTTTATGGGCTTGGACCTGTTTTCTATTATTCTTATGGGCTTGGGCTTAATTTTCTGTAATATTTAGAAGTCTATATAAGGCTTTAGTCTTCCTAGGGTTAGTATCTTTTGATGGATTGAGCACAGAAACACACTTTTCACCCCTTGGGGGTAGATTTGGGGATGGTGACAACTCTCTTCTTCTCTTTCTCGGGTTTTTCTATCTCTTTCATTCTTTCATTCCATTATTCATCTAGTTTTTCCATGACGATGGAGGGCTAAACCTTATTATTGTTGGGAAAGATGTAACCTTTGTAAACTCTCATGTATTGAATTTGTTCTTCAAGATGTTCTATAAGATACATGCTTTCTTTCATCAATTGTTAGGGTTTTTCCTCTTTGCTCAAAGCATGCATTGCTTAACTCATTCGATGTCATGATTATTGATTTTGTCGATATGGACACATACGGGGAAATCTAGATCTGGGGAATCTCTCCCAATAGTAGTATTGCCTAGACATAGGGACATGATGATTGGTTGCCTTTAAGCTTCTGTGCTGTGTAATGCTTGAATAATTGCTAGCGAGACAAGACATTGTAAACTAGTGATTATGATTAGGCTTTCTTCGCCGAGACATCGGGTTTAAGGTAATTTAGAGAGTGACATTAACATTAATGAAGAAAGATGAATTCATATATGAATGAGAGTAAACTAGGTGAAATCTAAACCTCAACAACAATATCATCAACTTCATCCATTCTTTCATGTGTTTAACCTCAATTGATCAAATTGCATTCATGTTTATTTTATCGCATTTGCATTCAAAAGCCAAAAACATGATCTTTAGAGTCTTAATTAGTTGAGTAATCACATAACTGTTTAGGGCCGTGAGTCTCTTGGGAAACGATAGTTGGTCTTACCATGTTTATTACTTGATACGATTCAGTTACACTTGCCGAGGTCTTAACAAGTTTTCGACTCCGTTTTTGGGGATTAAAGATTTGTTCATCAAGTTTTTGGCTCCGCTGCTGGGGACTCGTGGTATAACTATTCTATTTGTGTGATTCTTAACCGATTAGACTTTATCTTTAATTTTTATCTTTTTATTTCTTTTTATCTTTCTATCTTTTCATCTTTCTATCTTCTTATTTATTTTATTTTATTTTATTTTATTTTTTATTTTTATTTTTTTTTCTTTTTGTCTTTTTATCTTTCTATCTTTTCATCCTTTTATCTTTTTATCTTTTTCTCTTTTTATTTTTCTTTTTATCTTTTTATCTTTTTATTTTTTTATTTTTTTCTCTTTTTTCTCTTTTTATTTTTTTTCTTTTTATCTTTTTATATTTTCATTTTTTTGAATTTTTTATCTTTCCATTTTTTTTATTTTTTTTCTTTTTATCTTTTTCTATTTTTAATTTTTTCTTTTCTTTTTATCTTTTTATTTTTTTTCTCTTTTGATATTTGTTTTCTTTTTATCTTTTTAACTTTTTATTTTATTTTATTTTATTTTATTTTATTTTATTTATTTTTTTATCTTTTGTGCTAATTGGGTGCTCTAGTGTAGTGTTCTTTAGTGTCTGCAGGATCAAATTTGAAAATCTGTACTAGGAGCACAAGATCATCAAGTGAAGAACCACAACATATACTAATGGATGCCAGGTGATTGAGTATCTGCTGAAGGATACTATGCTATCACACACTTACTAATGAGTGTTGATGAAAAGGATTTGCATCTATTGATGGATGTTAGTGGAAGAGTATCTACTGAAGGATACTATGTTTGTATACACCTACTGATGGGTGTTGGTGATAAAGATATGCGTCTACTGAAGGATGCTGGAAGATTTTGGGTCAGACTCGTGACGTTAAACAAGCGCTTATTGGGAGGCAACCCAATTTTTGACTTTTTCTTTTGGATTTGAATTTACTTTGCAGGAATGACAACATCTACTGATGGATGCTACTGAAGGCGTCTACTGATGGATGCCGATGAAGAGGAGAAAGATTAACATTTACTGATGGATGTTATTAACAACATCTACTGATGGATGCTGTTGGATCAGGATTTTTATGTTTTTGCTTTATTTTATTGGAATTTTATTTTTATTTTTATTTTTTTCTTGTGTACTTGGTTTGTGTACAATGGTTTGGTATGATGTGATAAACTATTGTTTGTAATGAGTAATATTCTTGTGTTTGCTCTATTGTTCTATGATGCATGTTGAGTTAATGATTGTTGAGGCTTCTTAAGCATAGATGGTGGTTGCTCA
This sequence comes from Vigna umbellata, assembly GCF_029865625.1. NCBI lineage: Eukaryota > Viridiplantae > Streptophyta > Magnoliopsida > Fabales > Fabaceae > Vigna > Vigna umbellata. Next base: position 57,539,558 of record NC_142168.1, on the reverse strand, counting down.
TAGTTTTGTTAAAAAACAGATGCATGATTTCAAGCATAATTAATATGTTAGGCAGGATGTTTATCAAATTATGGAACTTGAGTTAACTTGTGAGAGATTGGGCTCCAGAGTTTTTGATTGATTGAATACTATTACTTTGGAAGCAGGATTGATTTTGCCTAATTTTCTATGATTGAACCACTTGCTTGCTTGTTACAAATGATCAAGGCCATGTTTTTCTTCTCCCTTAGAGCCAATGTTTATAGGTGAACCCAATAAAGATCAATGTTTTCTCTAACCTTTGCACCTTGAGCCTAAAGTTGAAAAGTGGAAAAACCCTTTTTGAAATCCTTACCTTGAGTTAAGTACAGTATGTTTTGGGGTAATGGAGAATGGTTCAACTTTGGGCTTGGGATTTCAAGTGGAAAAACCCTTTTTGAAATCCTTACCTTGACCCGTTTTCTATTATTCCTATGGGCTTGGGCTTAATTTTCTGTAATATTTAGAAGTCCATACAAGGCTTTAGTCTTCCTAGGATTAGTATCTTTTGATGGATTAAGCACAAAAACACACTTTTCACCCCTTGGGGGTAGATTTGGGGATGGTGACAGCTCTCCTATTCTCTTTCTCGGGTTTTTCTATCTCTTTCATTCTTTCATTCCATTATTCATCTAGTTTTTCCATGACAATGGAAGGCTAAACCTTATTGTTGTTGGGAAAGATGTAACCTTTGTAAACTCTCATGTATTGATTTTGTTCTTCAAGATCTTCTTTAAGATACATGCTTTCTTTCTTTAGTTGGTAGGGTTTTTCCTCTTTGCTCAAAGCATGCATTGTTTAACTCATTCGATGTCATGATTATTGATTTTGTCGATATGGACACATACGAGAAATCTAGATCTGGGGAATCTCTCCCAATAGTAGTATTGCCTAGATGTAGGGATATAATGGTTGGTTGCCTTTAAGCTTCTGTGTTGTGTAATGAATGAATAATTGCTAGGGAGACAAGACATTGTGAACTAGTGATTAGGATTAGGCTTTCTTCGCCGAGACATCGGGTTTAAGGTAATTTAGAGAGTGACATTAACATTAATGAAGAAAGATGAATTCATATATGCATGAGAGTAAACTAGATGAAATCTAAACCTCAACAACAATATCATCAACTTCATCCATATTTTCATGTTTTTAACCTAAATTGATCAAATTGCATTCATGTTTATTTTATCGCATTTGCATTCAAAACTCAAAAACATGTTCTTTAGAGTCTTAATTAGTTGAGTAATCACATAACTTTTTAGTGCCGTGAGTCTCTTGGGACATGATACTTGGTGTTACCATGTTTATTACTTGATACGATTCGGTTACACTTGCCGAGGTCTTAACAAATTTTTGACTCCGTTTTCGGGGATTAAAAATTTGTTCATCAAGGAGCTGGTACATTTGGAGCCACAACTATGGAGGAGGATGCTGATGAAGAAGAAGAGGAGGAAGAGGAAGATGAAGAAGATGAAAATGATGATGATGATGATGAGTCTGATGACAATAGGGGTTGATCTACTAGAGAGCATCTACTGATGAAAGCTGGAGTTGATGAGGAGCCTCTATTGATGGATGCAGGACTTGCTGGAGAGCATCTATTGATGGATACTGGATATAGAGAGTAGCATTGTTAAGACCTCGACAAGTGTACCAAATCGTATCAACTAATAAATATGGTAAGACCAAGTATCGTTTCCCAAGAGACTCATGACTTGAGAACAAAATCTTTTGGTTTAAAATGCAGAAAATAAACATGAATGCAAGTGTTGATCAATTGACAATAAGAATGCACAGGTGATTGGTTTGTAAAATATGGAATGATTATGTTGTTGGGGGTTTCACTTATCCTATCCACTCTCATGTATTTTATGAATTCGTCTTCTTCATTAATGTTAATGCCACTTTCTAATTTACTTTAGACTCGACGTCTCCGCAAAGAAAGCCTATCCTTAATTACTAGTTTACAATGTCTTGTCTCCATAGCAATTAATTCTACATTATAAACACACAAAAGCTTAAACGAAACCAACCCTCATATCCCTATGTCTAAGCAATACTGCTTTTGGGAGAGATTCCCCAGATCTAGATTTCCCCATATGTGTCCATATCGACAAAATCAATTATCATGCTATGAATGAGTTAAACAAAGCAAGCATAGAGTATAGAGGAAAAACCCTAACAATTAATGAACAAAGCATTTAAAATAAGAATCAACTCAATACATGAGAGTTTCAAACGATTTTATCATTTTCCCAACAACAATTGAAGTTTAGTTCACCATAGACATGATGAATCTAGTTGAATAATGGAAAAGAATGAGATAGAAAAAGTATAAAAGTTGAAGATAGGAGCTTCCGCCTCCAAATCCGCCTCAAAGAGAGTGTTTCTGCGCCTCTTCTGTCAAAAGATACAATCCTTAGGACGTCCAAGTCCTTAAATAGAACATAAAAATAACAGAAAACAGGTCCAAGCCTACGAAATTGGCGCTCTGCGCCCCTGAAAGGGCGCCTGGGCGTCGTACGGGTCAAAACTGGCGCTCAGCACCCCTAGAAGGCCGCCCGGGTGTGGTGTAGGAAGAAAACTGGCACTTTGGTTGACTTTTCTCCATTCTTGTTAACTTTTTTGTACTCTGGTTGACTTTTCTACATTCTGGTTGACTTTTCTTCATTCCAACTATTTGGTACTTTAACTCTTCTTTCAAATTATTCAAATAACCTACAAAATCAAGGGAATTTAGTGATAAAATCATCAAGTATAACCTCAACTCTTTTATTCACAAAAACTAAAGCAAAAACATGAGTTAAGGCAAGTTTCTAAGTCAAAAAGGTGCATTTAGTATCAAAATTACATTACAGATAACAGTATTTTCAACCGTTATCACAACCCCAAACTTGAAACTTTGCTTGTCCTCAAGCAAAATGTAACTTGGCTTAAACAAAATAATCATACTACAATGGTCTACCACACCAAAAAGCATTTTCTTTTTAGACAAATAAATCACTCATGAATGCTCATCATAGAAAGATTAGTGAAGATATAATGATGCTTTAGCCAATCAAGCTTCAACTAGGGTGCTCACATAATCAATACATACACAATAGATGCAAACCTCATGATTAATCAACAACCAAGCAAGAATGTTACCCTATATGCATGGAACAATTCCTCACCACGGATAGTGTTTCACTCAAGCACTCAAAAGTATTTCACTCAAGCACTCAAAAGTGTTTCACTCAAACTCAAAGGTGTATAGTGAGGTGACACTCTTACACTCTACCATCATAATGTCACATGAATCAACTTTGCCTTTCATTTAACCACATATCAAACACACTCACAAGCAAGTTATCATCACAGGAATTTTCAAGGCTTTTATTGAGGCCGGGCTAAGAAGAAAATTGGTTTTTCTAGACAACAAAATCATTGAGTCAAGAGAGTGCACAATTCATTCATCCACATTAACAATTAATCTCTTTCTTCTTTTATGTGAGAAACCAATATTCAACTCATTCCCAAACTTTACTTGCATTGAGCTTAACCTTTTCTTTTCTTTATTTTCTTCTCTTTTGTTTTTTTTTTTGCCCAATGCTCTTTAATGAATTTCACAAAGTTCTTTTCGGTTTGTCACAACCCCAAACTTGAACCATTCTCCATTACCACAAAAACATTCTCTACTTAACTCAAGGTAAGGATTTCAAAAAGGGTTTTTCCACTTTTCAAATTTAGGCTCAAGGTTGAAAGGATAAAGAGAAACATTGTTCTTTGTTGGGTTCTCCTATTGGCATGGGCTCTATGGGAGAAGAAAACATGGCCTTGATCATATGTAACAAGCAAGCAAGTGGTTCAATCATAGAAAATTAGGCAAAATCAATCATGCTTCCAAAGCAATAGCATTCAATCAATCAAAAAACTCTGGAGTCCAACCTCTCACCGGTTAACTAAAGTTCCACAACTTAATAACATCCTGCCTAGCATATTAATCACAATTGAAATTATGCATCTGTTTTTAACAAAACTATGAGCAACCGCCATCTATGCTTAAAACCTTCACAAATCATTAACTCAACATGCATCATAGAACAATAGAGCAAACATGATGGACAAATTTATGAACACCAAATTATGATGTCACAAACTTGTTTTCAATCGGCAAGTATGACCGAATCGTTCAAGTAATAAACTTGGTTAGACCAAGTATCGTTCTTCCCAAAGGACTCACGGCCTAGTTTAGTTATGTGGTTTCTTGATTAACTAAGACTTACAAACGAAATATTTGGGGTTTAATATGCAAGACAGAAAATAAACATGTATGCATGAATTTTGATGAATGGCAAAAAGCAAAAGATAAACACTTTCAATGAAATATAGATATGAATATGTTGTTGGGGGTCAATTTCATCTTATCCACTCTCATATATTTTAGGAATTCAACATTCAAATCATCATTGTTAATGCCACTCTCTAAAGTACCTTTCTAGAAGGATTCTCCCTAATCACGAGTTCATACAATTCCTAGCATTCCTAATGATCAGTTCATAAATGCAGGAGCTTAACGACAACCAATATCATATTGGGAGAAATTCCCCGGATCTAGACTTCCCCGTACGTGCCCGTATCGACAAAACCAATAATCATGCATCGAATGAGTTAAACAATGCAAGCATTAAGCAAAGAAGAAAAACCCTAACTAATGATGAAAGAAAGCATAAGTCTTAATTAAAAGATGTAAAAACAGATTCCATATATGAGAGTTTCACAAGATTACATTGATTCCTCAACAAACATACAGAGTTTAGTTCACCATATTCATGGTGAACCTAAATGAATTACAATGAAAGAATGAAAGAATAAACCCGAGAAAGAGAAGAGGAGAGCTGTCACCATCTCCCAATCTACCCCAAGGGGTGGAAGAGAGAGTGTTTGCTTCGTTTCTGCCAAAGATACCTAACCCTAGGAAACCCTAAAGCTTATGTATCATTCGTAAATTACAAAAAGTCAAGTCCAAGCCCATTAAAGTGCCGCTCAGCGGTGAATGCGTGACTTGTTTTCTCCCCTCAGCGGCCATTTTGCCCTTCAGTGGACCTTACGTGACTTCCAGAGTGCCGCTCAACGGTAAACTACCGCTCAGCGGTGACTTCGGCTTCTCCTTTTGCACTTTTTATTGTCTTTTCTGATTTCATCTCTCTCCTTCTTCACTTCTTTCACCAAATTCACCTTAAAACCTGCACAAAAACACTGAAATCAAGCATAAACCTGTCCAGCTCTCTTATTTCCAAAAATATAAAGAAAAACATGATTTCAAGCTAGTTCCTAAGTGTGAAGGTTGCTTTTAGTGTCAATTTTAATCATAAAAATAACAGTTTTTCAACTGTTATCAAAACACAAGAATATTACTAATAAAAAATAATAGTTTTTCACAACATACCAAACCATTGCAGCACAATTGACTAAACCAAGTACATAAGCAAGCTAACATAAAAACAAAATAAACAAAATACAAATAAGCAATAAAACAAAAACATAAAATCCTGATCCAGTAGTGTTAACGGTTGAAAATAACATTATATGTGATGTAATTTTGGTACTAAATACACCCTTTTCTGCTTAGAAACTTGTTTGGAATCATGTTTTTCTGTTAAGCTGTGTGAATAAGAGATTTGAGGTTGAATTTGAGTATTTTATGACTAATTCCATTTGTTTTGATAGAAAATGAGTTAATTTGGAAAGCAAGGATAAAGTGCTAAGGAGATAGAGCTCAGAAAGGTCCAGAAAAAGCACCAAAAGGAAGGAAGCTCGAGGCTTGGGCACCCTTTTTGGAGGCATGAGCGCAGCAAACCACCGCTCACCGCCCGGACGCCCCTTTTTGGGCGCTTGAGTGACAACAGCACGAAGCTTGGGCGTCCTCTGGAAGGCTTAAGCGCAAAAAGAGCCGCTCACCGCCCAATCGCCCCTTTTGGGGCGCTTAAGCGCCGGATGCACGAAGCTTGGGCGACCTCTGCGAGGCTTGAGCGTGGAAGACCAATGCTCGCCGACCGGGCGCCCTAAGTAGGGCACTTTAGCGCCATTATCCCGAGCTTGGGCTTTGTTTCTGTTCTGTCTTCGCTCTATTTAAAGGACCCAGGCGTCCTAGGTTTTGCATCTCTCGTTGGAGCAGCACAACAACACACTCTTCCACTCTTTGAAGGCGAATTTGGATGCGAAAGCGTCCTTCCTCTACTTTTAGGGTTTTTCTATCTCATGCTTTTCCATTATTCATCTAGTTTCTCCATTATTCAGAAAACTAAACTCTATTTGTTGTTGGGGAATGATGTAACCTTGTGAACTCTCATGTATTTGAATTGATTCTTAATTCCATATGGTTTTTCATTAATTGTTAGAGTAATTCATTTGCGCTTATTACATGCTTTGTTTAACTCATTCATCGCATGATTTATAAATTGCATGAGTGGTGGGAGGTTCCTTACAATTCAAGTTCTTGTTGAATTCTCCCAAGAGTAATATTTCTCAAGGATGACGGTATGAGTCTTTGTCGTCTTAAGCTCTTGATCTTCAAATTTAATTGTTAGGAATGCTAGGAATTGCATGAACTGGTGGTTAAGGACAGGCTTATTCGCCAAGGGATCGGGTTTATGTGATTTAGTGAGTGACGTTAACATTAATGCATAAAGAAGAATTCTTACATACATGAGAGGGAACTTGGTGAAATCTAACCCCAACAACATACTCATCTCATTATAAACAACATCCGTTCATCTTTGTGTTACTCTGCTAGTGATCAAACTGCATTCATATTTAATTTTTTGTTCTTTCATCTAAAACCAATGATTTCATTTTATTTAAGTCTTAATTATCGAGTCATCGCACAAATGTCTAGTGCCGAGAGTCTTCTGGGATACGATACTTGGTCTTACCATTTTATATTACTTGTACGATTTGGTACACTTGCCAATCCATCAACAATCCATCAACAAGCAGCATCCATCAGTAGATGCTTTCATTTGAATCTTCCAGCATCCATCAGTAGATGCAAATCCTTCACATCAGCATCCATCAGTAGGTGCTCTCAATAAAGTCCATCAGTAGATTTCTAGTGTTTCTGATCAGCATCCATCAGTAAATGCTGATCTTTCATATCTTCATCGGCATCCATCAGTAGATGACTTCAGTAGCTAATAACGGTTGAAAAACTGTTATATTTCTACTTAATTTTGATATTAAAAACACCCTTTATGACTTAGAAACTAGCTTGGAATCATGCTTGTGTTTAAGTTTTGGAAATAAGAGAGTTGGATGAGTTTTATGCTTGTTTTTCCTTGATTTGACAGGAATTAGGATGAATTGGATGGAGAAGTTGAAGTAGCAAGGAGTTGGAACCTAGAAAGGACAGAAACAGAAGAGGACCGAACGGTAGGATGCGAGAGAATCCAAACTGAACGGTCTGATAGAGGTTAAGAAGCTAGACCAAATGGTCAGATATAGGAGAAGATAGACCGAACGATTACTGATACGAACCGAACGGTACTCACAGAGTCAAAGACCGAACGGTTCATAGCACAGACCGAACGGTTCATAGCACAGACCGAACGGTGTGAAGGTGATGGTACTTGGTCGAGCGACGTGATCAAGAAAGACAACTGCATGATGGTGCAGTTGAGGCCGAACGGTTGGAGATAAAGATAGACACAACCAAACAGTTTGAAGCCGAGAGGTGGTCAACAATGTGAGACCGTTCGGTCAAAAGTGAAACTGATCGGTCAGGTTCATCTGCGGGGTGTCGCACCTACCGTTGAGTGCCATTTTAGCGCTGAGCGGTGGCGACGTGGGCGTTGGACCTCTTTTCTGATATTTTTATGGGCTTGGACCTATTTTTTGTTATTTTTATGTTCTATTTAAGGACTTGCACGTCCGAGGGATTGTATCTTTTGATGGCTTAAGCACATAAACACACTTGTCACCCCTTGGGGGTAGATTTGGAGATGGTAACGACTCTGCTCTTCTCCTTCTAGGATTTTTCTATCTCTTTCATTCTTTCATTCCATTATTCATCTAGTTCTTCCATGACGATGGGAAACTAAACCTTATTTGTTGTTGGGAAAGATGTAACCTCTTAAACTCTCTTGTATTTGAATTGATTCTTATTATTGATATATTCTTATTTCATTAATTGTTAGAGATATTCTTCTTTGCTCAAATGCTTGTGATGTTTTATTCATGTATGGCATAAATCTTAAGATTTGTAAGTATCAGGAGATTTCCTACTCCTAGGGTTGGACGATTTGGGGATGTGACAGCTCTTCTCTTCTCTCCCTAGGATTATTATTGAGAGATATCTTACAAATCACGATATGGAGAATTCCCCCAATAGTAGTATAAACCGAGACATAGGATTATGATGGTTTGTTACCTTTAAGCTTTTGTGCGAAGTAATGTATGAATAATTGCTAGGGAGACAAGACATCGTAAACTAGTGATTGTGAGTAGGTTTTCTTCACCAAGACATTGGGTTTAAGGTAATTTAGAAAGTGACATTAACATTAATGAAGAAAGACGAATTCATAAATACATGAGAGTAAATTAGGTGAAATCTAAACCCCAACAACAATATCATCAACTTCGTTCATTCATTCTTGTGTTTAACCTCAATTGATCAAATTGCATTCATGTTTATTTTATTGCATTCAAAAACCCCAAAATATTTTTTTTAGAGTCTTAATTAGTTGAGTAATCACATAACTGTTTAGTGCCGTGAGTTTCTTGGGAAACGATACTTGGTCTTACCATTTATTATTACTTGATACGATTCAGTACACTGTTTAACGACGGTTTCAACAAGTTTTTGACTATGTTTTCAGGGATAAAAAATTTATTTATCAAGTCTTTGGTGCCGTTGCCGGGGACTCGTGGTATAACTATTCTATTTGTGTGATTCTTAACCGATTAGACTTTATCTTTAATTTTTATCTTTTTATTTCTATATATCTTTCTATCTTTTCATTTTTGTTTCTTTTCATCTTTCTATCTTCTTATCTTTTTATCTTTTCATCTTTTTATCTTCTTATATTTTTATTTTTTCTTCTTTTTATCTTTTTATCTTTCTATCTTTCTATCTTTTCATCCTTTTATTTTTTTATCTTTTTCTCTTTTTATTTTTTCTTTTTATTTTTTTATCTTTTTCTCTTTTTATTTTTTTTGTTTTTGTTTTTTTATCATTTTAGTTTTTTTTATCTTTTTATTTTTTTTGTTTATCTTTTTATTTTTATTTTTATTTTTATTTTTTTATTTTTTTTATCTTTTAATACTTTTTATCTCTTCATTTTTTTTCTTTTTTATCTGTTTGTGCTAATTGGGTGCTATAGTGCAGTGTTCTTTAGTGTTTGCAGGATAAAATTCAAAAATCTGTACTATGAGCACAAGATCATCAAGAGAAGAAGCACAACATCTACTGATGGATGTTAGGTGATTGAGTATCTACTGAAGGATACTATGCTATCAGACACTTACTGATGAGTGTTGATGAAAAGGATTTGCATCTACTGATGGACATTAGTGGAAGAGTATCTACTGAAGGATACTATGTTTGTATACACCTACTGATGGGTGTTGGTGATAAAGATATGCGTCTATTGAAGGATGCTAGAGGATTTTGGGTTAGGCTCATGACCTTAAACAAGTGCTTATTGGGAAGCAACCCAATTTCTGACTTTTTCTTTTGGATTTGAATTTACTTTGCAAGAATGACAACAACTACTGATGGATGCTGCTATGATGAGGGTGATGAATGATAGTGTCCATTGATGGATGCTACTAAAGGCGTCTACTGATGGATACCGATGAAGAGGAGAAAGATTAGCATCTCCTGATGGATCCTGATGAGAAGGATTCGCATCTACTAATGGATGCAGGAAGATTCAGATAAGAGAGCATCTACTAATGGATGTTACTGACAACATCTACTAATGGATGTTGCTGGATCAGGATTTTTATGTTTTTGATTTATTTTATTGAAATTTTGTTTTATTTTTATTTTTGCTTATGTACTTGGTTTAATGAGTTGTGTGAAATGGTTGGGTATGATGTGATAAACTGTTGTTTGTGATGAGTAATATTCTTGTGTTTGCTCTATTGGTCTATGATGCATGTTGAGTTAATGATTGTTGAGGCTTTTTAAGCATAGATGGTGGTTGCTCATAGATTTGTTAAAAAATAGATGCATGATTTCAATTGTGATTAATATGATGGGCATGATGTTTATCAAATTGTGGAACTTGATTTAACATGTGAGAGATTAGGCTTCAGAGTTTTTGATTGATTGAGTGCTATAACTTTGGAAACATGATTGATTTTTCTTAATTTTCTATGATTGAACCACTTGCTTGCTTGTTAAAAATGATTGAGGCCATGTTTTTCTCCTCCCTTAGAGCCAATGTTTATAGGTGAACCCAATAAAGATCAATGTTTTCTCTAACCTTTGCACCTTGAGCCTAAATTTGAAAAATGGAAAAACCCTTTTCGAGAGCCTTACATTGAGTTAAGCAGAGTATGCTTTTGAGGTAATGGAGAATGGTTCAAGTTTTGGGTGGTGAGAAACCGAAAAGAACTTTGTGAAATTCATTAAAGAGCATTGGGCAAAAGAAAAAAAGCAAAAGCAAAAAGCAAAAGAGAAGAAAAGAAAGAAAACAAAAGGTTAAGCTTAATGCAAGTAAAGTTTGGGAATGAGTTGAATATTGGTTTCTCATATAAAAAAGGAGACATAGAGATTATTGTTAATGTGATTGAATGAATTATGCACTCTCTTAACTCAAGGAATTTTGTTGTCTAGAAAAACCAATTTTCTTCTTAGCCTAGCCTCAATACAAGCCTTGAAAAGTCCTTGTGATGATAACTTTCTTGTGAGTGTGTTTGATATGTGGTTAAATGAAAGGCAAAGTTGATTCATGTGACATTGTGATGGTAGAGTGTAAGAGTGTCACCTCACTATACACCTTTGAGTTGAGTGAAACACTTTTTAGTGCTTGAGTGAAACACTATCTTTGGTGCTGATGGACAAATTTATGAACCCCAAAATATGATGTCACAAACTTGTTTTTCAATCGGCAAGTATGACCGAATCGTTCAAGTAATAAACTTGGTAAGACCAAGTATCGTTCTTCCACTAGTGCAAAATTGATCTTTAACGTCACCCCATAGACGTCCGTCCACCAAAACTCCAACGTAAATAATTGACCGGTGGCATAAATGTAAATAATTGAGTATGGAGACGTCCGTCCTATAAGGGGCCGGACGTCTATAATATAGTAGACGTCCGACCCGTCTAACGGACGTTCAAAAGCCTGACGGGAGAGTTGAAGATTCAGCCTTTTGAACGTCCGTCCTGGAGGGGGACGGACGTCTATATATATTAAACGTCTGTCCCCCTCCAGGACGGACGTTCAAGGGGCTGACTGGTTCAACTACTCTGTCAGCCTCTTGAACGTCCGTCCTGGAGGGGGACGGACGTCTATATATATTAAACGTCCGTCCCCCTCCAGGACGGACGTTCAAGAGGCTGACAGGGTAGTTGAACCAATCAGTCCCTTGAACGTCTGTTCCCCTCCAGGACGGACGTTCAAGAGGCTGACAGGGTAGTTGAACCAATCAGTCCCTTGAACGTCCGTCCTGGAGGGGGACGAACGTTTAATATATATATAGACGTCCGTCCCCCTCCAGGACGGACGTTCAAGAGGCTGACAGAGTAGTTGAACCAGTCAACCCCTTGAACGTCCGTCCTGGAGGGGGACGGACGTTTAATATATATAGACGTCCGTCCCCCTCCAAGACGGACGTTCAAGGGCTGACTGGTTCAACTACTCTGTCAGCCTCTTGAACGTCCGTCCTGGAGAGGGACGGACGTCTATATATATTAAACGTCCGTCCCCCTCCAGGACGGACGTTCAAGGGGCTGACAGGTTCAACTACTCTCTCAGTCTCTTGAACGTCCGTCCTGGAGGGGGACGGACGTCTATATATATAGACGTCCGTCCCCCTCCAGGACGGACGTTAAAGAGGCTGACAGAGTAGTTGAACCAGTCAGCCCCTTGAACGTCTGTCCTGGAGGGGGACGGACATATAATATATATAGACGTCCGTCCCCCTCCAGGACGGACGTTCAAGAGACTGATGGGTTGAACTACTGTCAGTCTGTTGAACGTCCGTCCTGGAGGGGGACAGACGTCTACTATATTATAGACGTCCGCCCTCGCCACAACGGACGTTCAAAAGACGTTTAAAATAAGCACTTACTAACCAAAACGCGAACCCGCGAGGAGTTATGCGAACCCGTGAGAGTTCCCTCTGCACCTAGCATTTCGAGGTTGGTTTTTATCTGTTTTGGACCGTTTAATCTTACTTTTATTCCGATTAAATTGTTCAGTGATGAAATGTCTTTCATTTGGACCGATTAAAAATCGTTTTCTGTGCATTTTTGTGCAGTTTGTAGAGTGTTCTTGGGCGGCGTTTTTGGCCTACGTTTTAGGTCGTTTACTCCTCCATGTCCCTCCATTTTCATTTCGAATCTGCTCTTCAGACGTGTTGCAGTGCACAAAAAAACGTACAAAACCTGTAATCCTAAATAACCCGTAAATAACCCTAAATAACCCATCTAATAAAGCCCTTTCTGCAGTAGTGTATAGACGTCCGAGAGGTTCGCAGCGGACGTTTATATAGACGTCCGCCTGACACAGCGGACATCTATATAGACGTCCGGCCTGACACAGCGGACGTCTATATAGACGTCCGGCCTAACACAACGGACGTCTACATAGACGTCACCTGTAAAGACGTCGGACGTCAAAAAGCCTAAAGAACGGACGTCTATGGCCCTTTCTGCACTAGTGTTCCCAAAGGACTCACGGCCTAGTTTAGTTGTGTGGTTTATTGATTAGCTAAGACTTAAAGACGAAATATTTGGATTTTTATATGCAAAAGACGAAAATTAAATATGTATGCATGAAGTTTTGATCAATGGCAAAAGCAAAAGATAAACACTTTCAATGAAATATATGTATGAATATGTTGTTGGGGGTCAATTTCATCTTATCCACTCTCATATATTTTAGGAATTCAACATTCAAATCATCATTGTTAATGCCACTCTCTAAAGTACCTTTCAAGAAGGCTTCTCCCTAATTACGAGTTCATACAATTCCTAGCATTCCTAATAATTAGTTCATAAGTGTCGGAGCTTAACGACAACCAATATAATATTGGGAGAAATTCCCCGGATCTAGACTTCCCCGTACGTGCCCGTATCGACAAAACCAATAATCATGCATCGAATGAGTTAAACAACGCAAGCATTAAGCAAAGAGGAAAAACCCTAACTAATGATGAAAGAAAGCATAGGTCTTAAATAAAAGATGTAAAAACAAATTCCATATATGAGAGCTTCAAAAGATTACATTGATTCCCCAACAAACATACAGAGTTTAGTTCACCATATAAATGGTGAACCTAGATGAATAACAATGACAGAATGAAAGATAAAACCCTAACCCTAGGAAACCCTAAAGCTTATATATTATTCGTAAATTACAGAAAATTAGGTCCAAGCCCATAAAAGTGCCGCTCAGCGGTAAGTGCGTGAGTCGTTTCTTCCCTTCAGCGGCCATTTTGCCCCTCAACGGACCTCCCGTAAGCTCCTGATTGCCGCTCAACGTAAACTGCCGTTGAGCGGTGACTTCGGCTTCTCCTTTTGCACTTTTTGATGTCTTTTCTGATTCCATCTCTCTCCTTCTTCACTTCTTTCACTAAATTCACCTTAAAACCTGCACAAAAACACTGAAATCAAGCATAAACCTGTCCAGCTCTCTTATTTCTGAAAATATGGATAAAAGCATGATTTCAAGCTAGTTTCTAAGTGTAAAGGTTGCTTTTTGTGTCAAATTTAAGCATGAAAATAACAACTTTTCAACTGTTATCAGGTGCGGGATAGTTCCATGCACTCTTTGATAACATTCTTGCTTGGTTGTTGATTATTCATGAGGTTTGCATCTGTTGTGTATGTCTTGATTATGTGAGCACCATAGTTGAAGCTTGATTGGATAAAGCATCATTATATCTTGACTAATCTTTCTATGATTAGCATTCATGAGTTATTTACTTGTCCTAAGAGAAAAATGCTCTTTAGTGTGGTAGATCATTGTGATATCATTATTTCATTTAAGCCAAGTTAACTTTTTGCTTGAGGACAAGCAAAGTTTCAAGTTTGGGGTTGTGATAACGGTTGAAAAGCCGTTATTTTTATACTTAATTTTGATATTAAAAACACCCTTTTTTACATAGAAACTAGCTTGGAATCATGCTTTTGTTTATGTTTTGGAATTAAGAGAGTTGGATGGGTTTTATGCTTGTTTTTCCTTGTTTTGACAGGAATTAGGATGAATTGGATGAAGAAGTTGAAGTAGCAAGGAGTTGGAACCTAGAAAGGACAGATACAGAATAGGACCAAACGGTAGGATTCGGGAGAATCCAAACCGAACGGTCTAATAGAGGTTAAGAAGCCAGACCAAACGGTCAGATACAGGAGAAGATAGACCGAATAATTACTGATACGGACCGAATGGTACTCACAGAGTCAGAGACCGAACGGTTCATAGCATATACCAAACGGTGTGAAGGTGATGGTACTTGGCCGAGCAGCGTGATCAAGAAAGACAACTGCTTGACGGTGCAGCTAAGGCCGAATGGTTGGAGAGAAAGATAGACACAACCGAACGGTTTGAAGCCGAGAGGTGGTCAACAGTGTGAGACCATTCGGTTAAAAGTGAAACCGATCGGTCAGGTTCATCTGCTGAGTGTCGCACCTACCGCTGAGCGGCAGCGACGAGGGCCTTGGACCTATTTTCTGATATTTTTGTGGGCTTGGACTTGTTTTCTGTTTTTTTTATGTTCTATTTAAGGACTTGCACGTCCTAGGGATTGTATCTTTTGATGGCTTAAGCACATAAACACACTTGTCACCCCTTGGGGGTAGATTTGGAGATGGTAACGAATCTCCTCTTCTCTTTCTAGGGTTTTTCTATCTGTTTCATTCTTTCATTCCATTATGCATCTAGTTCTTCCATTACGATGGGGAACTAAACCTTATTTGTTGTTGGGAAAGATGTAACCTCTTAAACTCTCTTGTATTTGAATTGATTCTTATTATTGATATATGCTTCTTTCATTAATTGTTAGAGATATTCTTCCTTGCTCAAATGTTTATGATGTTTGATTCATGTATGGCATAAATCTTATGATTTGTAAGTATCAGCAGATTTCGTAATCCTAGGGTTGGACGATTTGGGGATGTGACAACTCTTCTCTTCTCTCCCTAGGATTGTTATTGAGAGATATCTTACAAATCACGATATGGGGAATTCTCCCAATAGTGTATAAACCTAGACATAGGAATATGATGGTTGGTTGCCTTTAAGCTTTTGTGCGAAATAATGCATGAATAATTGCTAGGGAGACAAGACATTGTAAACTAGTGATTGTGAGTAGGCTTTCTTCACCAAGACATTGGGTTTAAGGTAATTTAGAAAGTGGCATTAACATTAATGAAGAAAGACGAATTCATAAATACATGAGAGTAAATTAGATGAAATCTAAACCCCAACAACAATATCATCAACTTCATTCATTCATTCTCTTGTTTAGCATCAATTGATCAAATTGCATTCATAATTAGTTGAGTAATCACATAACTGTTTAGTGCCGTGAGTCTCTTGAGAAACGATATTTGGTCTTACCAATTATTATTACTTGATACGATTCGGTACACTTTTTAACCCTCGGCAAGTGTAACCGAATCGTATCAAGTAATAAAATTGGTAAGACCAAGTATCGTTTTCCCAAAGGACTCACGGCCTAGATAGTTATGTGATTTATAGATTATGTAAGACTTATAGAACCAATTCTTGTAGATTTTAAATGCAAAATACTTGAAAGTAAATATGAATGCATGTATTGATCCATGGGCAAGGAGAAACAGAACACGTGGTTTGAAATATATGAATGAATATGTTGTTGGGGGTTATCAACTTCATCCTATCCACTCTCATTGTAATCAAGAATTCATCTTTCTTTGTTAATTGTTAATGCCACTTTCTAAATTACCTTAAACCCGATGTCTCGGCGAAGAAAGCCTAATCATAATCACTAGTTTACAATGTCTTATCTCCCTAGCAATTACTCATGCATTACACAACACAGAAGCTTAAAGGCAACCAACCATCGTACTCCTATGTCTACGTTTCCCCAGATCTAGATTTCCCCGTATGTGTCCATATCGGCAAAATCAATAATCATGACATCGAATGAGTTAAACAATGCATGCTTTGACCAACGAGGAAAAGCCCTAACAATTAATAAAAGAAAGAATGTATCTTAAAAAAGATCTTGAAGAACAAATTCAATACATGAGAGCTTCAAAGGATTACATTGATTCCCCAACAACAATAAAGGTTTAGTTAACCATATTCATGGTGAAACTAGATGAAATACAATGAAAGAGTTGAAGATAAAACCCTAGAAAGGTGAGAAAGGAGCTGTAGCATCCAAAATCCTCCTCCAAGGGGTGAAAGAGTGTGTTTCTGCTTCGTCCCAGCCAAAGATGCTTGACCTAGGTTAACTAAAACCTTATATATTATTCTAAAAATTACAGAAAAGTAAGCCCAAGCCCATAAGAGTGCCGCTCAGCGGTAAATACCGCTCAGCGGTAAGCGTGTGACTACTATTCTGCCCCTCAGCTACAGTTTTGCCCCTCAGCGGTGTCTGGGGGTCTTCAAAGTGCCGCTCAGTGGTAAATGGCGCTGAGCGGTACTTTCGGCTTCTCCCTTTTATGCACTTTTTCTTCCTTTTCTGAATCTAACTCTTAGCTCCTTCACTTCTTTCGCTCAATTCATCTCAAAAACCTGCAAAAACAAGGAAATCAAGCATAAAACTTGTCCAACTCTCTTATTTACATAACTTCAACAGAAACATGATTCCAAACTAGTTTCTAAGTCATAAAGGTTGTCTTTAAGGTCAAATTTTAGTGTAAAAATAACAGTTTTTCAACTGTTATCACAACCCCAAACACTAGTGCAGTAAAGGGAAACGACAATTGTTATTTTTACCTATCTGCACCGGTTCTGCAGCCGAGGCATATACAAGCGAGGTAAAATGTCTATCACTTTTCGCCTCGGGTCTGAACCGAGGCAAACAAATGTATGCTTTTGCCTCGGTCCAAATGCAACTGAGGCCATGGAGGTGTTTACCATGCGATAGAGGGGGTCTTATGTGTGTATCAGCCTCTTTAGTTTTCTTCTGCTATATGCCAACATTTAATAGTTCTGATCACGTGCGATACAATTTTTCAAGACATAAAAATAAACCCTTTATTAGTGGGAAATTTTCTATTACTTGATGGTGAGATGATACACACTAAATAACAGTAAGATAAATCATGAAAATGAAGATAAAAGCACGAAAATTTATAATTTTTCTGTTATGAACTCTTGTTTTGGGCAGTGGTTGTTTCCATAGGAGGAATAATGTTTGTTCTAGCAATCACAAGAGTGATCTTCTACAAGAAGCATAACCAAGCAAAAGGAAAAGCAAAGGAGGCTAAAATTAATAAGAGAAAAGAAGTCTCAAGTGTGAAAGCCAGTGCTTTATCATCAAGAATCTTCACTGACAGAGAGATAAGAAAGGCAACGAACGATTTCTCCCGAGAAAATCTGATTGGAACTGGTGGATTCGGTGAAGTGTTCAAGGGGACATTCGATGATGGAACCGTGTTTTCCATCAAGCGTGCGAAGCTTGGAAGCACCAAAGGCATTGATCAGATGCAAAACGAGGTTCGAATTCTGTGCGAAGTAAACCGCAAAAGCTTGGTGAAACTCCTTGGTTGTTGCTTGGAACTTGAACACCCTTTGCTGATATACGAGTACATTTCAAATGGGACCCTTTTTTATTACCTTCATCGCCATTCTTGTGGCACAAGGGAACCCCTGAAATTGCACCAAAGACTCAAAATTGCACACCAAACAGCCGAAGGGCTTTCATATCAACATCAAAGTAAATTAGAACACAAAGAGAAATACAAATAAGGGTGGACCTTATTTGCAGAAGTTGTGACCACAAGGTGCATCACCTTGCGGCATATTCTGACGCGCCTATGCTCGCAAGAGCCTCTACCACCAAAGCCAACGCGCCTCCGTGCAACACCTTGAAGGACTTCACCATGTGCAAAATGAAACCATAAAGTTCCCATCTTTACTAAAGACAAAAAAAAAACCAAAACAAAGAGTAGCCAAAATTAAACCATAACAAAGAGAAAGCTTCTAGAATGTCGGGGAAGGAATGCGGATCTGGGTCGCTTGGTGGAGCAGTTACGGTAGCGGAGCATTTCACCCAGACAAGGTCGTTGCTGGTGTCAACCAGCAGGAGGAGGCGTCACGGCGGAGACGGGGAGGCAAGCGAAGAGCAGGCCCTCGAGGGCAACGAAGATGGAAGGGTTTTCGAGCAGGAGCCACTTGAACTAGAGAGAGGACCAGACGCCGATGAGAAAGGTGGTGTGGTCGCAAAGGAAAGAGGCGATGGCAGCCACGACGATGAAGGAGTTGAAGGTGGCGAGGAGGGAGGAGGAGGCAAAGAGGAAGAAGGCGGGCTCGGCGAAGATAAGGGAGAACCACACGACAAAGAAGGCGGCGGGCTTGAGGCTGAGGGCGTCGAGGATGGTGACAACGGGGTGCGACCGAGGTCGAGGACGAATAAGGCAGATAGAATTAAGGCGATGGCGATCCGGTAGTTGTGGGCGAATGGTGAGGGGGTTTTGAGGGATCTGGAGGAGGTGGAGGAAGCGGAGGTGGAGGAGACGCCATTGTCGTGGACGTGACGCAACGACAAAGGGTGGGAGTCGTTACGTTTTTGGGGAGGAGGAGAAGAAGGGGGCGTTGTTGGATGTGGAGAGGGTTATGTGAGGGTGAAATGCGAAGGTGGAGGAGAAGAAGCGGAGGTGGAGGAGAGGGTTATATGAGGGTGAAATGCGCGAGGACAGTGTTATGGAAAGATAGGGTATATTGCCTCGGGTCCTAGTGGACTGAGGCATTCTCAGGGTGTTAGGCATCGGGTGGGGTTTGAACCGAGGTCATATTATCTATATACCTCGGTTCCCTGATAACAGTTGAAAAACTATTATTTTCATGCTTAAAATTGATACTAAAAGCAACCTTTAACACTTAGAAACTAGATTGAAATCATGCTTTTGGTCATATTTTTAGAAATAAGAGAGCTGGACAGGTGATAATAGTTGAAAAACTGTTATTTTCATGCTTAAAATTGATACAAAAAGCAACCTTTACACTTAGAAACTAGCTTGAAATCATGCTTTTATCCATATTTTCAGAAATAAGAGAGCTGGACAGGTTTATGCTTGATTTCAGTGTTTTTGTGCAGGTTTTAAGGTGAATTTAGTGAAAGAAGTGAAGAAGGAGAGAGATGGAATCAGAAAAGACATCAAAAAGTGCAAAAGGAGAAGCCGAAGTCACCGCTCAGCAGCAGTTTACCGCTGAGCGGCACTCAGGAAGTCACAGGAGGTCCGCTGAGGGGCAAAATGGCCGCTGAGGGGAAGAAACGACTCACGCACTTACCGCTGAGCGGTACTTTACCGCTGAGCGGCACTTTTATGGGCTTGGACCTAATTTTCTGTAATTTACGAATAATATATAAGCTTTAGGGTTTCCTAGGGTTAGGTATCTTTGGCAGAAACGGAGCAAACACTCTCTCTTCCACCCCTTGGGGTAGATTGGGAGATGGTGACAGCTCTCCTCTTCTCTTTCTCGGGTTTTTCTATCTCTTTCATTCTTTCATTATTGTTCATCTAGGTTCACCATGAATATGGTGAACTAAACCTTGTATGTTTGTTGGGGAATCAATGTAATCTTTTGAAGCTCTCATATATGGAATTTGTGCTTGCATCTTAATCTAAGATTTATGCTTTCTTTCATCATTAGTTAGGGTTTTTCCTCTTTGCTTAATGCTTGCTTTGTTTAACTCATTCAATGCATGATTATTGATTTTGTCGATACGGGAACGTACGGGGAAGTCTAGATCCGGGGAATTTCTCCCAATAGTATATTGGTTGCCTTAAGCTCCTGTGCTAAAAAAAACTAATTATTAGGAATGCTAGGAATTGTATGAACTCGTAATTAGGGAGAAGCCTTCTTGAAAGGTAATTTAGAGAGTGGCACTAACAATGATGACTTGAATGTTGAATTCCTAAAATATATGAGAGTGGATAAGATGAAATTGACCCCCAACAACATATTCATCAATATATTTCATTGAAAGTGCTTGTCTTTTGTTTTAGCCATTGATCAACCTCATGCATACATATTTATTTTCTTCTTTTGCATATTAAACTCCAATTATTTTGTTCTTAAGTCTTAGCTAATCAACAAATCACATAACTAAACTAGGCCGTGAGTCCTTTGGGAGAACAATACTTGGTCTTACCGAGTTTATTACTTGAAACGATTCGGTCATACTTGCCGATTGTTAAACAAGTTTGTGACATCATATTTTGGTGATCATAAATTTGTCCATCAACAGGTTTATGCTTGATTTCAGTGTTTTTGTGCAGGTTTTAAGGTGAATTTGGTGAAAGAAGTGAAGAAGCATAGAGATGGAATAAAAAAAGTCCTCAAAAAGTGCAAAAGGAGAAGCCGCAACTGCCGCTCAGCAGCAGTTTACCGCTGAGCGGCACTCAGACAGTCACGTTGGATCCGCTGAGGGGTGATTTTGCCGCTGAGGGGAAGAAAACAACTCACGCACTTAACGTTGAGCGGTAGTTTACCGCTGAGCGGCACTATTTTGGGCTTGGGCCTAATTTTCTGTAATTTTAGAATAGTATATAAGCTTTAGGACGTCCTAGGGTTTGTATCTTTGGAGGAGGATTTTGAATGCTCAGGCTACCTCTTCACTTTTCTAGGGTTTTATCTTTCATTCTTTCATTATTGTTCATCTAGTTTCACCATGAATATGGTGAACTAAACCTTGTATTGTTGTTGGGGAATCAATGTAGTCTTGTGAAACTCTCATATATGGAATTTGATTTAATGTCTTATATTAAGATATATGCTTTCTTTCATCTTTGGCTAGGGTTTTTCCTCTTTGCTTATTTCTTGCTTTGTTTAACTCATTCATTGCCATGATTATTGATTTTGTCGATACGGGAACATACGGGGAAGTCTAGATCCGGGGAATTTCTCCCAATAGCATATTGGTTGCCTTTAAGCTCCTGCACTTTAAGAACTAATTACTAGGAATGCTAGGAATTGTATGAACTCGTAATCAAGGATAGGCCTTCTTGCAAGGTAATTTAGAGAGTGGCATTAGCATTGATGATAAGAATGATGAATTCTTGAAAATATATCAGAGTGGATAAGATGAAATTGATAACCCCAACAACATACTCATCCATATAATTCATTGAAGTGTTTGTTTTGTTCTTTTCCATGGATCAACTTCATCCATACATGTTTAGTTATTGTCTTTTGCATTAAAACCTATAATCAATTTGTTCTTAAGTCTTAAATAGTCAACAAATCACATAGCTAAACTAGGTCGTGAGTCCTTTGGGAGAACGATACTTGGTCTTACCGAGTTTTATTACTTGATACGATTCGGTCACACTTGCCGATTGTTAAACAAGTTTGTGGCGCCGTTTTTCGGTGTTCATAAATTTGTCATCAAGTTTTTGGCGCCGTTGCCGGGGACTCGTGGTTTAACTAGTTCATTTGTGTGATTATTGATTATCTTTGACTTGTTTTTGAATTTTGAATTTTGAATTTATGTTTTTATTTTTTCTGTTTTTATTTTTATTTTAATTTATTTTATTTTATTTTATGTTTTTATTTTATCTTCTTATCTCTTATCTTATATATTCTTTTATATCTTTTTGTGCTAACCAATTTGTCTAGGGTTTTGTTTTCTTGTGTATGCAGGAAGCAATCCGAACTAGGAGCAAGAAAACTGCAGAACCTCTTCTTGAAGGTTTAGACGAGAGTAGACGGAGGAGAAGAATCCGTACATCTAGAGAACTTTTTCCTCCTCTAGAAACTTTGTTACAACCATCACCACAAGGTTCTAACCAGAGCACAGAAAATATGGAGAATAATAATGCTAGAAGAACTCTTGCAGATTACACAAATATAGCTGGACCTCAACACTTTAACAGCATAGCAAGACCAAGGGTCAATGCAGTCAACATGGAGGTTAAGCCAGCATTAATTCAACTGGTGAAGAGTAATCAATTTAATGGGTTGTCTCACGAAAGCCCATATGAGCACCTCACAACTTTTAATGAGATTTGCAACACGGTGAAAATAAATGGGGTGCCAGATGAAGCAATCAAACTTAGCTTGTTTCCATTTTCACTAGGAGGCAATGCTAAGCTTTGGTTAAATTCTTTTCCAGAAGAAAGCTTTATAGAGTGGGAAGCAGTGGTGACCAAGTTTCTAAACAAATACTTTCCACAATCAAAAGTAAATAAAGGAAAGCAAGAGATCTCATCATTCAGACAAGGCATGGAAGAATCACTAGGGCATGCATGGGACAGGTATAAAGGCTTATTAAGAAAGACACCCACGCATGGCTTTGATGATGTGCAAGTAGTCCTAACCTTCCTTGGAAGTCTTGGTCCACAAACCAAGATGATGCTTGACGCCTCAGCAGGAGGAAATATAAAATGGAAAGCTCCAGAGGAAGCTACAAAAATCATTGACAATATGGCTACTAGTGACAATGAGCTCAATAGTGAAAGAGGAGCTCCTATACAACAAAAAGGAGTTCTACAATTACAAACCCATGATGCCTTGTTAGCACAAAATAAGATACTAACTCAACAACTAGAGACTCTTACGAAAACTCTTGCACAACTACCAAAAGAGTTAAAGACTGTTGCACAGGCTCAATCACAGTTGTGTGAAGTATGTAGAGGAGACCATATCAACGGTCAATGCGCTTTTCCAGTAGAAGCATTAGAAGATGTAAATTTCATGGCCAATCAATACCGTTAGGGGAATTTTAATCAAGGGTGGAAACCACACCCAAGCATTGGTCACGAACAAACTAGGCAAGCTGGACAAACTAGGCAATTCAATAAGCAACAACAACAACCAACCTTATGGCAACAGATGGCTATATTAAATGAAAGGTCAATAAGGATGGAAGAGACTCTTAATCAGTTCATACAGAAAACTGAGTCTACTCAAAAGAGTACTGAGGCTTCTATTAAGTATTGGGAGACTCAAATGGGTCAGATTACCAAGAAATTGGAAGAGAGGCCAAACAAAAATTTTGGGGCTAATACTGAGATTAACCCCAGGGAGGAATGCAAAGTGGTAGAGAGTACAAATGATGAGAGAGTTGAGTTAAAAGAAAAGAGAGAAAAGAAAGAAAAAGAAAAAGAAGAGAGAGAAAAAGAGAGAAAAGAGAAAGGAGAGAGAAAAGAGATAGAGAGTAATGATATTTTTCCTTTTCCAATGAATCAAAAGAAGCAATTTGATTTTACAGAATTATTCAAGATGGTGGACAATGATGTACCTTGGAATCAGATACTACAACAAATTGTAGTTTATACTAAACCTGAAGAAGAAGTCTCCACAAGAAAAAGACGTAGAGACGATGATACAAAAAAGTATAAAGCTATGAAAAAGGACCCATTCCCTCTAAAGGCAAAAGATCCAGGAGGTTTCTCCATTCCATGTACAATAGGGAAGAAGAGGATAAACAAATCCTTACTCGACTTAGGATCAAGTGTTAACTTGATACCTTATTCTCTACTGGAGCAGATCGGTGATGTTGATTTGAAACCTGTAAAGGTTAATTTAGTAATGGCAGATGGATCTTCAAAGGAACCCTGTGGAATAGCAGAAGATATTATAGTTTGTGTGGGAAAACTCCAGTTCTTGGTAGACTTTGTGGTGATGAAGATGGAGATTGAAAAGATACCTATTATTCTTGGAAGACCGTTTATGAAAACGGCCAAAGCCATCACTGATGTGAACGAAGGTATAATAGTGCTCCAAGACAGAGAAGAGAGAGTTGTTGTAGATGTCTTCAAAGATGAGAGGCAGATGCAGGAGGAAGAAGCTAGTCATAAAGCTGCATTTCAAGATGTACTCATGACTAGCTCTCAAGATGAAAAGCCCAAGGTTAAAGGTAAGTATTGTTTATTGTTTCAGTTACCAGAAAAAGAGAAGATTGGAAGAGGAAGGAAAGTTCCTGATAGCTGGATGAAAGAACAACTCCAACTGGGTACACCTGTGAGAGTCAAAAACAAATTGTGGGTTGTGAAAGGTTATAAAGAAAAGGAGATGATAGAGATAGAGTCTCCATATTCTAGAAGAGTCAAAACAGTACACCGGAAGCAGTTGAGGAGTTGGTGGAATTTGGACATCAACCAGGAAGAAGGAACTTGAACTTTATTGGGTCAAGCTAATGACGTTAAAAGAGCGCTTGCTGGGAGGCAACCCAGTGATTTAAGGACTTTTAATCTTTGTTTTGGTGATGTAATTTTGAACTTTTGGACATTATTTCTGTAAATATTTTGTTGGGATATAACATCTACTGAAAGATGCTAGGTTTGTTAAGTATCCACTGAAGGATACTAGGTTTGTTACACCTACTGATGGGTGTTGGTAAGAAAATTTTGCACTTACTGATGGGTGCTGGTGGATGTTGGGTCAGGCTCGTGACGTTAAACAAGCGCTACCTGGGAGGCAACCCAGTTGATTGACTATATTTTTGTTTGTTCTGCTGTAGTTGCATAATAGGATTTTGCATGATTAATCTGAGCATAATATTGCATGAAGTAAGTGAGAGGCATGGGTAGGAGGCACCTAGGTTAAACTAGGAAGAAGAAGAGCACTTCCCGAAAGTGCCGCTGAGCGGCAAACTACCGCTGATTCACATATAAGCTCATTCACATTCCACATATAACATCCTGCTTAGAATCATAATCACAATCACAATATCTTGCATTTGTTCACAATGCTTGTGAGCCACCTGTATAAGCATATAATGTGCACATTCTCAACATCAATCAATATCAAAGCATCATCAGGCATTACATATTAAACAACAATCATAAGCAAACCATCATAACAGACAAAGTTTTTAATTGAGTACATCAAACCCTATTCTAAAAACATAAGTAAGTTCAGAACACTGGGTTGCCTCCCAGTAAGCGCTTGTTTAACGTCACGAGCCTGACCCAGAATTTCAAGGATCAACCAACTGCATCATTGTGGACAAGTGTTGCACTTCTCCCCCTAAATAAGGCTTGAGACGTTGACCATTCACCACCCAACTTTTCTGTGGATCATCAGCAGCTGGATTAAATATTTCAATTGCTCCATGTGGATGCACTCCTTTTACTACAAATGGTCCTGACCATTTTGCCTTCAATTTCCCAGGGAATATCTTCAATCTTGAATTGAATAATAGTACCTGTTGTCCTGGATTAAAAACTTTATTTACGAACTTCCTGTCATGATAGAATTTGATTTTATCTTTATAAGCCTTGGATGAATCATATGCATGTAATCGCATTTCTTCAAGCTCCAGAATCTGCCTTCTGCGTGTGCCTTGAGTTTCATAAGGATCAAAATTCAAGAATTTCAAAGCCCACAATGCTTTATGCTCCAACTCTACTGGCAAATGACATGCTTTCCCATAGACTAATTGAAACGGTGATAGTCCCATAGATGTCTTCATTGTCGTCCTATAAGCCCAAAGAGCATCATCCAGCTTTATTGACCAATCCTTTCTTGATGAAGTCACTGTTTTTTCCAGGATCCTTTTTATTTCTCTGTTAGATACTTCAGCTTGTCCATTGGTTTGTGGATGATAAGGTGCGGCTACCTTATGTTTCATTCCATAATGTTTGAGTACTTTTTCTAGCTGATAATTGAAAAAATGAGATCCTCCATCACTAATCAACACTCTTGGAGTGCCAAAACGTGAAAATATATGGTTCTTCAAAAATTTAATTACTGTGCTAGCATCATTTTTAGGACAAGCTAATGCTTCCACCCATTTACTCACATAATCCACTGCTACCAAAATATATTCATTGTTGAAAGATGGAGGAAAGGGTCCCACAAAGTCAATACCCCAACAATCAAAAACCTCAACCTCTAAAATGCCTTGTAATGGCATCTCATGACGTTTAGTGATCGTCCCTGCTCTTTGACACTTATCACAATTTCTAGCATGATTATGAGCATCTTTAAATAAAGTTGGCCAATAAAACCCTGATTGAAGAACTTTTGCTGCTGTTCTTTCTCCATTAAAATGTCCTCCATAAGGTGAATCATGACAATGCCAGAGAATTCCTTCTGCTTCTTCATTTGTCACACATCTCCTCAGAAGATTATCTACTCCAATCTTGAACAAATAAGGATCATCCCAGACAAACTGCTTGGCATCATGCAAAAATTTCTTTCTTTGTTGCCAAGTTAAATCTTCTGGCATGACCCTTGCAGCTTTGAAATTAGCCATATCAGCAAAACATGGCCTCTGCTGAATATACATGAGTGCTTCATTTGAAAAAGATTCCCAGATCTCTGATTCCTTGCTAGTGACCTCCTTGTTGACTAATCGTGACAAATGATCAGCAATCAAGTTCTCGCTTTCTTTCTTATCATGGATTTCCACATCAAATTCTTGCAAGAGTAGTACCCATCTAATCAGACGTGGCTTAGAATCTGGCTTTGTCAACAAATATTTGATAGTTGCATGATCTGTATAGATAATCACCTTAGACCCAATAAGATAAGGTCTAAATTTTTCTAGAGCATACACTATAGCTAGAAATTCTTTCTCTGTGGTAGCATAATTCAACTGAGCATCATTCAGAACTTTGCTGGCATAATAAATTGGATGAAAAATTTGTTCTTTTCGCAGGCCAAGAACAACTCCTATTGCATAATCACTTGCATCACACATTAATTCAAAATTTCTATTCCAATCTGGGGCTACAATTACTGGAGCTAACACTAATTTGCTCTTCAATATGTCGAAAGCTTTCAAACATTCTTCATTCATCACAAAAGGAGCGTCCTTCATCAAAAGATTACTCAATGGTTTAGCAATTTTTGAGAAATCTTTAATGAATCTTCTATAAAACCCAGCATGACCGAGAAAACTCCTAATCCCCCTTACATTTGTTGGTGGAGGCAGTTTCTCAATGACTTCTACTTTAGCTTTATCTACCTCAATTCCTTTAGCAGAAATTTTATGTCCTAGCACAATTCCTTCAGTTACCATGAAATGACATTTCTCCCAATTAAGAACAAGATTTTTCTGAACACATCTTTTAAGAACAGTGTTCAAATTAGCCAAACACCTTTGGAAAGAATTTCCAAAAACTGAAAAATCATCCGTGAACACTTCAATGCATTTTTCTAAGAGATCTGCAAAAATTGCCTGCATACACCTTTGAAATGTAGTTGGAGCATTACATAATCCAAACGACATCTTTCTATAAGCAAAGATACCAAAAGAACAAGTAAAGGTCGTCTTCTCTTGGTCTTTTGGATCTACCACAATTTGATTGTATCTAGAATATCCATCTAGAAAACAATAGAAAGCTTGACCTGATAATCTTTCTAACATCTGGTCCATGAAAGGAAGAGGAAAATGATCCTTCCTAGTGGCTTTATTTAGCTTCTTGTAATCAATGCACATACGCCATCCAGTAACTATCCGAGTAGGAATAAGTTCATTCTTATCATTATGAATTACTGTCATCCCACCTTTCTTTGGAACCACCTGTACTGGACTCACCCATTCACTATCAGATATTGGATAGATGATACCAGCTTCTAACAGTTTCAATACTTCTTTTCTAACCACCTCCTTCATTACAGGATTTAACCTTCTCTGTGGTTGAGCACTCGGTTTATAATCCTCTTCCATAAAGATCTTATGCATACAATAAGTTGGGCTAAAACCTTTAAGATCTGAGATTGACCACCCAATTGCTTCTTTGTTAGCTTTCAGAATTTCTATCAGCTGTTCTTCTTCTTGTAGAGATAAAGAGTTACTGATGATGACTGGCTTTGTTCCATCTTCTTCTAGAAAAACATACTTCAGATGTGCTGGTAATCTTTTTAATTCTAGCGTCTTTGCTTTGACTTCTTCTTCCTTATCAATTATTCGAACATTGGATCTTCCACTGGACTCTTTTTCAATGTTTCCAAGTCCATCAAACATTCATCAATTAATTTCTCTTCTTCTTCATCTAAATCTTCACAAGCATCAATAAGAGTTTTCTCTAGTGGAGAAACATACCGCACCATCCTTTCTTGCACCATACAAACTTCATCAAGTTCATCAAATTGAAAACATGCTTTATCATCGTTTGGATATGTCATGGCCTTGGATACGTCAAAAGTGACTTCTTCATCATCAACTCTCAATTTAAGCTTACCATTCTCTACATCAATTAAAACTCTAGCAGTCTTCATAAAAGGTCTCCCAAGAATGAGAGGTACATCATTATTCCCTTCCATCTCCATTACAATAAAATCTACTGGGAATACAAATTTGTCAACCTTCACTAAAACGTCTTCAACCACTCCATATAGATATTTAAGAGACCTGTCCGCCAGTTGAAGAGCCATTCTGGTTGGTTTGATTTCCAAACCCTTAATTGTTCTACACATAGATAACGACATTAAATTAATGCTAGCTCCCAAATCAATCAATGCTCTTCCAACTTCCAAGTCTCCTATGGTGCATGGAATAGTGAAGCTTCCTGGATCTTTAAGCTTAGGAGGTAATTTCTGTATGATTGCACTGCAGTTACCCTGTACCTTGATAGTTTCCTTTTCAATGTACTTGTTTTTCTTTGTAAGAAGTTCCTTCAAAAACTTTGCATATGATGGCATCTGTTGCAATGCTTCAGAGAATGGTATAGTAATCTCCAGCTTCTTAAACAACTCCATGAATCTTTCCAACTGCTTTTTTTTCTCCTTCCTTGAATAATTCTTTGGATAAGGAAGTGGTTTTTGAAACTCTTTTTCTTTTTGTCTCTCATCTTTCTCTTCTCTCTCTTTTTTTTTTCTTTCTTCTCATCTTCTTCTTCTTTCTTTTTTTCTCTCTCAACTCTTTCTTTCCACTCACATGTTTCTTTTTCACTCTCATTTTCTTTCTCCTCTCTTTCTTTTTTTCTCTCCTCTAACACCTTACCACTTCTGGTCACAACACTTTTACACTCCTTTCTGATATTATCATTTTTCATCTTGTCAACTATTCGCTCAATATGGATCTTCATATTTTCAAATGCAACTTCCACATTCTTACAATAAGATGCATTTGTCTTCAAGAATTTTTGAAAAGTCTCGTCAAGTTTGGTTGTCTTCTCAGATGGAGTAGATTGCATTTGCCATTTTTGTTGTTGCCATTGAGCCATTGAAACCTTTTGTCTTTCTCGTGGTAATTGAGAAAGTTTCATAATTACTTCTTCCAACTGTTGAGAAATAATTTTATTTTGAATGAGCAGAGCATCATTTGATTGTAGCAACTCCTTCTAACTAAGATATCTACTTTCACTATTGAGCTCATTGTCACTAGTAGCCATATTATCAATGATTTCTGTAGCTTCCTCTGGAGTTTTCCATTTGATATTTCCTCCTGCTGAGGCGTTAAGCATCATCTTGGTTTGTGAACCAAGACCTCCAAGGAAGATTAGGACTACTTGCACATCATCAAAGCCATGCGTGGGTGTCTTTCTTAATAAGCTTTTATACCTATCCCATGCATGCCCCAGTGATTCCTCAATGCCTTGCCTGAATGATGAAATCTCTTGCTTTCCTTTATTTCCTTTTGATTGTGGAAAGTATTTGTTTAGGAACTTGGTCACCATTGCTTCCCACTCTGTAAAGCTTTCTTCTGGAAAAGAATTTAACCAAAGCTTAGCGTTGCCTCCTAGTGAGAATGGAAACAAGCTAAGTTTGATTGCTTCATCCAGCACCCCATTTATTTTCACCGTGTTGCAGATCTCATTAAAAGTTGTGAGGTGCTCATATGGGCTTTCGTGAGACAACCCATTAAATTGATTACTCTTCACCAGTTGAATTAATGTTGGCTTAACCTCCATGTTGACTGCATTGACCCTTGGTCTTGCTATGCTGTTAAAGTGTGGAGGTCCAGCTATATTTGTGTAATCTGCAAGAGTTCTTCTGGCATTATTATTCTCCATATTTTCAGTGCTATGTTCAGAACCTTGTGGTGATGGTTGTAATAGAGTTTTCGGAGGAGGAAAAAGTTCTCTAGATGTACGGATTCTTCTCCTCCGTCTACTCTCGTTTAAACCTTGAAGAAGAGGTTCTGCAGTTTTCTTGCTCCTAGTTCGGATTGCTTCCTGCATACACAAGAAAACAAAACCCTAGAAAAATTGGTTAGCACAAAAAGATATAAAAGAAGATATAAGATAAGAGATAAAAAGATAAAATAAAAACAGAAAAAAATAAAAACAAAAAAATAAAAACAGAAAATAAAATAAAATAAAAATAGAAACAGAACAAATAAAAACAGAAATTCAAAATTCAAAATTCAAGTAAAAGATAATCAATAGTTAAACCACGAGTCCCCAGCAACGACGCCAAAAACTTGATGACAAATTTATGAACACCGAAAAACGGCGCCACAAACTTGTTTAACAATCGGCAAGTGTGACCGAATCGTATCAAGTAATAAACTCGGTAAGTGATGACAAATTTATGAACACCGAAAAACGGCGCCACAAACTTGTTGAACAATCGGCAAGTGTGACTGAATCGTTTCAAGTAATAAACTCGGTAAGACCAAGTATCGTTCTCCCAAAGGACTCACGGCCTAGTTTAGCTATATGATTTGTTGATTATTTAAGACTTAAGAACAAATTGATTGTAGGTTTAAATGCAAGAGACAGTAATTAAATATGTATGCATGAATTTGATCAATGGAGAAAAACAGAAGACAAACACTTCAATGAATTCGATGGATGAGTATGTTGTTGGGGTTATCAATTTCATCTTATCCACTCTCATATACTTTTAGGAATTCATCATTCTTATCATCAATGCTAATGCCACTCTCTAAATCACCTTGCAAGAAGGCCTATCCTTAATTACGAGTTCATACAATTCCTAGCATTCCTAGTAATTAGTTCTTAAAGTGCAGGAGCTTAAAGGCAACCAATATGCTATTGGGAGAAATTCCCCGGATCTAGACTTCCCCGTACGTTCCCGTATCGACAAAATCAATAATCATGGCAATGAATGAGTTAAACAAAGCAAGCAATAAGCAAAGAGGAAAAACCCTAGCTAAAGATGAAAGAAAGCATATATCTTAATATAAGACTTTAAAACACAAATTCCATATATGAGAGTTTCACAAGACTACATTGATTCCCCAACAACAATACAAGGTTTAGTTCACCATATTCATGGTGAAACTAGATGAACAATAATGAAAGAATGAAAGATAGAACCCTAGAAAGAGGAGGAGGTAGCCTGAGCATCCAAGATCTTCCTTCAAGGGGTGGAAAAGAGAGTGTTTGCTTCGTCTCTGCCACAGATACAAACCCTAGGATGTCCTAAAGCTTATATACTATTCTAAAATTACAGAAAATTAGGCCCAAGCCCAAAATAGTGCCGCTCAGCGGTAAGTGCGTGAGTTGTTTTTCTCCCCTCAGCGGCCTTTTCACCCCTCAGCGGAGCCAACGTGATTGGCTGAGTGCCGCTCAGCGGTAGTTGCGGCTTCTCCTTTTGCATTTTTTTATGTCTTTTCTGATTCCATCTCTATCCTTCTTCATTTCTTTCACCAAATTCACCTTAAAACCTGCATAAAAACACTGAAATCAAGCATAAACCTGTCCAACTCTCTTATTTCTGAAAATATAACCAAAAGCATGATTTCAAGCTAGTTTCTGAGTGTTAAAGGTTGCTTTTAGTATCAATTTTAAACATGAAAATAACAGTTTTTCAACTGTTATCAACATACTGCTTAACATCATAATCACAATCACAACATCATGAATCTGTTCACATAGCTTGTGAACAACCACCTATATATCAGGATATATATATAGTGCCCAATCTCAACATCATTCAATATCCAAGCATCATCAAGAAATACTCATCATGCATAAATCACAAGCAAACTATCATAGCAGATAAAGTTTCACACTGAGTACATCACAACCTATTCTAAAAACATAAGCAAATAAGTTCAACAGTACAAAACAAAAGATAGAAAACATCCTGCTCTAGAGGTGATAGCATCCATCAGTAGATGCTATCTCAGCTCCTCATCAACCCATGCTATCATCTGAATCTTCCTCCTCTCCTTCTTCTTCAGCATCTTCAAAGTCATCCGCATCATCCTCATCATCATCCATAGCTGAAGCTTCAACTGCTCCAGCTCCACTGGCCTATGCTTGATTCTTTGGCCATGACACCACATTGTTGAATTCATCCATGGTCCACCGATGTCCTGGGGGTGTATCATACATCCCAATTATCATCTCTACTGTGGCCACCTGTCCTCTATGGATTGATTGCAACCTGTCCTCCATCAGAGACATATACATGTCCCTCCTCTAAAAAGGCTCTGCATCATGAGGCTGTGTAGGTGCCTGTGGTGGTCCTCTCCCTCTACGAGGATGACGTGGTGGTATTGGTTGAGCTGCCTCATCAATCACCTTCCTAGGTCTTTCAAATGGTGGTGTAGAAATATTCACTCTAGCTAGCTCCGAAAGGTGTGTGATCAGAGAAGGATGCCCCAAACGTGCCTTGTTGTTCATAGTAATCGCACACACCTGTATCTCATGGGCTATGACCTAGCCAATTTTAATGCTCATCCCTCTCAGCACACAGTACAGAAGAAGAAGCCTGTTGACAGTAATATCAGAGACATGCGAACAAGGCTGAATGTTGGCATGATAGAATGTCATCCAGTACTTTGCTAAAGGAGTCAGATCAGCTCTCCTGATATTCACAACAGCATCATTCCTATTTCTCTGAAAGTTCCCTCCAGGCACACAAAGCACGCTCTCCACATCAATAAAGTCTACTCCTTCTTCCATACTCAGAGCAAACTAACACTGCTCACTAGCCCATTCTGTATTTAAGAACCTGTTAATGCCATCAGGTTCATACCGAATGGTGTGTCCTCTAACATAGCTCATATATTCCTCAGTAGGATGATCACCCAACCGCCTTGCATTGGTGTAAAACTCTTTCACCACTACTATGTTAGCTGGTGCAGGATAGGTGGCTAGTCTCTCCCAATTCTTGTTCTCCAACTGCTCTTCAAATTGTGGAGCAAAATCAAGTATCAACCCAGCCTTCCTTTCCATCAATAGCCTTCTATCTTGGACAATATTGAAATGGCGATCATCCTTGCGGGGAAGGAACTTGTTGGAATAGGAGCGTTCTGGTGCCTTATCCTTCCTCATGGATCCTATAGTCTTGATTATTTTGCCCGATGAGGAGGCCATCCCTGCATCAAACACAATTCACAAAACCACAAGACACATTGTTAAGCATTAGTGAACCACAAACAACTCCTTAAAAACCTTCCTATCACCGCTGAGCGCAAACAGAACCCCTCAGCGCAACCTGTGCATAGAACCAGCAAGCAAAACAGACTCAACACCATTCTGCAGAAATCGCGCTCAAGGGAAATTTCCGCTGAGCGGCGATTCTGCAGATTTTTCAAAATTACCCAAAAATGCTTCTAATCTCCACCCACATGCATTCTTCCTAGTTCCAAACCAAAATCAAGAAATTTAATCGGTTCAAACAGTGATTAATTCATCTAATCATGCATAAAAATCAAAATCCCTCAAGAATCATGCTTAGACAACCATGTTCATACCAATTCATGCTTTCAAAAACCCTAGAATGTAAAATGCTTGTACTTACTTGGGTGGAGATGTTGAATATGTGTAAAATGCTCTAGGAATGTGCAAAAATCATCCCCTAACAACAATGCTCTCACCAAACCCCAAACTTGGATGGAAACTTGATGCAAAAGTGGTTTAAAGAGAGATTTTATGAAGGGGGAAGAAGGAAAACGTGTAGAGAACTTTTTGGAGAGTGCTTGAGAGTGTGTGGGAATAGGGAGATCTCAGAGTGGTGGCCAAAACGCACCCTAGAGTATAAAAATGACCTAATGGGCCAATTCCTGCTGAGCCCAATTAAAACAAGCCTAGTCAACAAAACTGCAACATTCACGCTCAGCGGTAATTACCGTTGAGCGGCATTTGCGACACCAATTCTCCTTCTTCCAAGCTTGCCCTAGGTGTCCTTTACCAATGCCTCTCACTTACCCAATGCATTTAGTCTCTCACATCACTCAAACATTCAATCCCTATAATGCAACTAGAGCAGAATCAAAACAGTCAAACAAAGATAAATTCAATCAACTACGTTGCCTCCCAAGTAGTGCTTTTTTATCGTCATGAGCCTGACCCAAAATCCGCCAGCACCCATCAGTAGGTGCAAATCTTACCACCACCCTTCAATAGGTGTACCTTCTGAGTATCCTTCAGTAAATACTCACCAACCTAGCATCCATCAGTAGATGCTAAACCCAAATATAACAATGTTCCAAAGTTTCAAATTACATCACCAAAATAAATAAATTCAAAGAAATTAATGTTCTCAAATCACTAGGGTGCCTCCCAACAAGCGCTCTTTTAACGTCACTGGCTTGACCCAATAAAGCTAAAGTTTCTTCTTCAATGTTGGTGTTCCTCTTGCTTTCATCACACCATCTCATCAATTGCTTTCGGTCCACCTTCTTGACTCTCCTTGAATATGGAGCTTCAATCTCTATCACTCCATTCTCTTTGAAATCTTTCACAACCCACAACTTGTTCTTGAATCTTACCGGTGTGCCAACTTTGAATTGTGCATCCATCAACTCATCATGAACCTTCCTTCCTTTGTCATCTTCTTCTTCCTCCCTAACCTGTGACAAGAAACAATTTTTACCTTTGATGACTGGCTTTGCAGCTTTAGAGCTAGTCATGGGTGCATCCTTACATGCAGCTTTATGACTAGCCTCCTTCTCTTGAATTTGCTGCTCCACTTTGAAGACATTAAAGATCACCTTTTCTTCTCAGTCTTGAAGCACTATCAACACATCATCCACATTGATGATTACCTTTGTCGTTTTCATAATTGGAATCTTCTCATCTTCCTCCATCTCTATCACCACAAAATCCACCAAGAATTTAAGTTTGTTTATGCAAACCACCACATTTTCCACTACACCATAGGGTTTCTTGGAAGATCCATCCGCCATGACCAAAGTCACCTTGGGTGGATTGACTTCAAGATCACCAATCCCTTCAAGCATAGATAAGGGCATCAAATTAATGCTTGACCCTAAATCAATTAAGGTATTACTTATATTCTCCTTCCCAATGACGCAAGGAATAGTAAAACTTCTTGGATCTTTCACTTTTGGAGGTAATGGTTTCTCCAAAATAGCTCTGCATTCTCCCTGTTTATCACTAGTTTCCTCCTTTAAATATCTCTTCTTTGCGAGGATTTGCTTCATGTGCTTTGCATAAGCAAGAATTTGTTGCAGTGCTTCAGTCAAAGGTATCTTAATCTC
Organism: Vigna umbellata; assembly: GCF_029865625.1. Lineage (NCBI taxonomy): Eukaryota > Viridiplantae > Streptophyta > Magnoliopsida > Fabales > Fabaceae > Vigna > Vigna umbellata. Next base: position 57,503,849 of record NC_142168.1, on the reverse strand, counting down.
CAATTTGTCTCTCTGTATCAAATTTTTCACTCCCCTTAGGATAAGGAAGAACTCTATCACTTTTCTCACAATTTTTCACTCCCCTCTTCTTTTCTTTCTCTTTTTTCTCATCCTCACCTTTTCTCTCTTCTTTTTCGTCTCTCTTTTCTAACTCAACTCTCTCTTTTTCATCCACCCTCTGATCACATTTACTCACAATAACTTTACACTTTTCCTTAGGGTTAACCTCAGTATTAGTCCCAAAACTCCCGTCAGGCATATCCTCCAACTTCTTAGCCATTTGGCCAACCTGGATCTCCAGATTTCTAATTGCAGCTTCAGTGCTCTTGTGATTGGAGAGAGTCACCTGAATAAATTGTTGAAGAGTTTCCATATATGAGAGTTTCACAAGACTACATTGATTCCCCAACAACAATACAAGGTTTAGTTCACCGTATTCATGGTGAAACTAGATGAACAATAATGAAAGAATGAAAGATAGAACCCTAGAAAGATGAAGAGGTAGCCTGAGCATCCAAGATCTTCCTTCAAGGGGTGGAAAGTGAGTGTTTGCTTCGTCCCAGCCAAAGATACAAACCCTAGGAACACCTAAAGCTTATATACTATTCGTAATATTACAGAAAATTAGGCCCAAGCCCAAAATAGTGCCGCTCAACGGTAAACTACCGCTCAGCGGTAAGTGCATGAGTTGATTCTTCCCCCTCAGCGGCATTTTCTCCCCTCAGCGGATCCAACGTGAGTTCCTGAGTGCCGCTCAGCGGCAAACTACCGTTGAGCGATAACTGTGACTTCTCCTTTTGCACTTTTTCATGTCTTTTCTGATTCCCTCTCTATCCTTCTTCACTTCTTTCACCAAATTCACCTTAAAACCTGCATAAAACACTGAAATCAAGCATGAAAAAATATGACCAAAAGTATGATTTCAAGCTAGTTTCTAAGTGTTAAAGCTTGCTTTTAGTATCAATTTTAAGCATGAATTTAAAAGTTTTTCAAATAACAGTTTTTCAACTGTTATCAGTAGCCATGTTGTCTATCAATTTAAAAGCTTCCTCTAGAGTCTTGCATTTAATATTAGCTCCAGTTGAGGCATCTAGCATCAATTTGGTTTGTGAACCAAGACCTCCAAGGAAAAGAATGACTATTGTTGCTTCATCAAAGCCATGAGTGGGCATCTTTCTCAACAAGCTCTTATATCTATCCCATGCTTGACCTAGCGTCTCCTCCATGTCTTGTCTAAAAGAAGAAATTTTCTTACTTCCCTTTATTGATTTTGGATTGTGGGAAGTACTTGTTAAGAAACTTTGAAACCACGGCTTCCCATTCAGTAAAGCTATTATCTGGGAAAAAATTCAACCAGCATTGCCTCCCAATGAGAAAGGAAACAAACTAAGCTTTATAGCGTCATCCGGCACACTATTGATCTTCATAGTGTTGCAAATCTCGTTGAATGTGGTTAGATGCTCATGTGGACTTTCATGTGATAGCCCGTTAAATTGGTGGCTCTTCACCAATTGTATCAACGCCGGTTTCACCTCCACGTTTGCAGCATTGACCCTCAGCCTAGCAATGCTATTAAAGTGATGAGGGCCAAATACAGTGGTGTAATCCGCCAGAGTACGTCTACCATTGTTCTCTCCGGCCATCTCTTCAGTACTCTGGTTAAATCTTTGTCGTGAGGGTTGTAGAAGTGTTTCCGGAGAAGGAAATAATTCTCTAGATGTTCTATTTAAAGGATCCAGGCGTCCAAGGTTTGGCATCTCTGGTTGGAGCAACACAACAACACACTTTTCTAATCTCTAAAGGCAGATGTAGAGGCAAGAGCTTCCATCCTCTACTTTTAGGGTTTACTATCTCATGCTTTTCCATTATTCATCTAGTTTCTCCATGTCTATGGGGAACTAAATTCTATTTATTGTTGGGGAATGATGTAACCTTGTGAACTCTCATGTATTTGAATTAGTTCTTAATCACATATGCTTTTTCGTTAATTGTTAGAGTAATTCATCTATGCTTATTACATGCTTTGTTTAACTCATTCATCGCATGATCTATGAATTGCATGAGTGCCGGGAGGTTTCTTACAATTCAGGTTCTTGTTGAATTCTCCCAAGAGTAATATTTCTCAGGGATGAGGGTATGAGTCTTGGTCGTCTTAAGCTCTTGATCTTCACATTTAATTACTGGGAATGCTAGGAATTGCATAAAGTGGTGATTAAGGACAGGCTTATTCACCGAGGGATCAGGTTTAGGTAATTCAGTGAGTGACGTTAACATTAATGCATAAAGAAGAATTCTTACATACATGAGAGGGAACTTGGTGAAATCTGAACCCAACAACATACTCATCTCATTATAACCAACATTCGTTCATTGATAACATTTGAAAAACTGTTATTTTTATACTTAATTTTGACATCAAAAACAACCTTTATGACTTTGAAACTAGCTTGGAATCATGCTTTTGCTTATGTTTTGGAAATAAGAGAGTTGGATAGGTTTTATCCTTGGTTTTCCTTGTTTTGCAGGAATTGAGATCAATTAGAGGAAAGAATTTGAAGTAGTAAAGAAGACCTTAAAAGAAGAGTCGTAGTCACCGCTGAGCGCCAATATTACCGCTGAGCGACACTCTTGAGTCCCGCACTCACCGCTGAGGGCCAAAACTGCAGCTGTGCGTCAATTCTGAAGACCCGCACTTACCGCTAAGCGGTAAAAGTGCCGCTTAGCGCCATTAATTTGGGCTTGGGCCTATTTTTTGTAATCCTTAGGAAACTATATAAGGTTTTATTCGAATTAGGGTTAGTATCTTTGGACAGAAAGAGGCGAAATCACACTTTCTTCACCCCTTGGAGGAGGATTTTGGATGTTCAAGCTCTATTCTTCAAATTCTAGGGTTCTATCTTTCATTCTTTTCATTGTTTTTCTTCTAGTTTCACCATGTCTGTGGTGAACTAAACCTTCATTGTTATTGGGGAACCGATGTAATCCTTTGAAACTCTCATGTATTGAATTGGTTCTTAATTCTATATGCTTTCTTTCATTAATTGTTAGGGTTTTTCTTCTTTACTCTATGCATGCTTTGTTTAACTCATTCAATTGCATGATCGTTGATATTATTTGTATGGACACATATAAGTAAATCTAGAACTGAAGAGATTCTCCCAAGAGCAATATTGCATAGACATAGGGATAGGAAGATTGGTTGCCTTTAAGCTTCTATGCGAATGTAATGCATGAATAATTGCTAGGGAGACAAGGCATTGTAGACTAGGGATTAGGAGTAGGCTTTCTTCACCGAGACATCGGGTTTAATGTAAATTAGAAAGTGACATTAACATTAATGAAGAAAGATGAATTCTTGAATACATGAGAGTGGATAGGAAGAATCGGAAACCCCAACAACGTAATCATTCATATTTTACATTAATCACTTTTGCTTCTTTCGAATCCAATTGATCAACACATGCATTCATATTTACTTTTCAGTATTTGCATCTAAACCTACAAGGTTTCATTTACAAGTCTAGTTTAATCAACAAATCACATAATTGTCTAGGTCGTGACTCCTTTGGGAAACGATACTTGGTCTTACCATTTTATTATTACTTGCTACGATTCGGTACACTTGCCGAGTGTTAATATTCATCTTTGGGTTACTCTACTATTGATCAACTGCATTCATATTTAATTTTCAGTCTTTGCATCTTAAACCAATGATCTCATTTTATTTAAGTCTTAATTAATCAAGTCATCACACAACTGTTTAGTGCCGAGAGACTTCTCAGATACGATACTTGGTCTTACCATTTTATATGACTTGTGCGATCTGGTACACTTGCCAATCTATCAACAGCACCCAATTAGCCCCAACTGATAAAAAAGATTAAATCAAAGATAAAACAAAAATTAAGAAGAAAAAGATAAAATCGAAGATAAATTCTAATCGGTTAAGAATCACACAAAAGTATAGTGTAAACCACGAGTCCCCGACAACGGCGCCAAAAACTTGTTAAGACCTCGACAAGTGTACCGAGTCGTATCAAGTAATAATAAATGGTAAGACCAAGTATCGTTTTCCAAGAGACTCACGACACTAAACAATTGTGTAATTACTTAACTAATTAAGACTAAAAACATATTTTGGTGGTTTTTAAATGCAAATGCAACAAAAATAAACATGAATGCAATTTGATCAATTGAGGCTTTAACACAAATGTGAATGAATGATGTTGATAATATGGGATGAATATGTTGTTGGGGTTTAGATTTCACCTAATCTCTCTCATGCATATAAGAATTCTTCTTCTTTATTAATTGTTAATGTCACTTTCTAAAGTACTTAGAACCCGATGTCTCGGTCAAAAAAAATTTATCCTTAATTACTAGTTCACGATGTCTTGCCTCCGTAATAATTAATTTTGCATTACAAACAGAAGCTTAAGACAACCAAGTGTTTTATCCCTATGTCTAGGGAATAGTTCCCATGGGAGAAAGTCCCCAATTATAGGTTTTTACGTATGTGTTCATATCAAACAAAACCAATAATAATGCATGAATGACTTAAACGTAACAAGCATAGAGCAAAGGATAATAACTCTAACAATTAATGAAAGAAGCATAAATAAATTGGAATTAATTCAAATACATGAGAGTTTAGAGGTTACATCTTCCCCAACAACAAATAATGTTTAGTTCTCCATTATCATGGAGAAACTAGATGAACAATGGAATGAAAGAGATAGAAAAACCCTAGAAACTGAAGAGGAGAGCTCCCACATCCTCAAATCTACCTCCAAGGGGTGTCTTAAGTGTGTTTCTATGCTTAAGCCATCAAGAGATAGCGACCCTCAGGGGCGCTTGAGCGCTAGAAGGTGCCGCACACCGCTCGAGCGCCCCACTTAGGGCGCTTAAGCGCCAGTTTGTGGGCTTGGACCTGTTTTCTGTATTTTTATGCTCTATTTAAATGACCCAGGCGTTATAGGTTTTGGATCTCTGGTTGGAGCAGCACAACAACACACTCTTCCACTCTTTGAAGGCGGATTTGGATGCGAAAGTGTCCTTCCTCTACTTTTAGGGTTATGCTATCTCATGCTTTTCCATTATTCATCTCGTTTCTCCATGTCTATGGGGAAATAAACTCTATTTGTTGTTGAGGAATGATGTAACCTTGTGAACTCTCATGTAATTGAATTGATTCTTAATTCCATATGCTTTTTCATTAATTGTTAGTGTAAGTCATCTGTGCTTATTGCATGATTTGTTTAACTCATTCATCGCATGATTTATGAATTGCATGAGTGTCGGGAGATTCCTTACAATTCAGTTTCTTGTTGAATTCTCCCAAGAGTAATATTTCTCAGGGATGAATGTATGAGTCTTGGTCATCTTAAGCTCTTGATCGTCACATTTAATTGTTAGGAATGCCAGGAATTGCATGAACTGGTGGTTAAAGATAGGCTTATTCGTCGAGGGATCGGGTGTAGGTGATTTAGTGAGTGACGTTAACATTAATGCATAAAGAAGAATTCTTACATACATGAGAGGGAACTTCGTGAAATTTAACCCCAACAACATACTCATCTCATTATAAACAAAATTTGTTCATCTTTGTATTACTCTACTAGTGATGAAACTGCATTCATATTTAATTTTCTTTTCTTGCATCTTAAACCAATGATTTCATTTTATTTAAGTCTTAATTAATTGAGTCATCACACAATTGTTTAGTGCCAAGAGTCTTTTAGGATACGATACTTAGTCTTACCATTTTGCATTACTTATGCGATTTGGTACACTTGTCAATCCATCAACAGATTCCAAGCAAGTTTTTAAGCAGAAAGGGGTGTATTTAGTATCAAAATTACATCACATATAACAGTATTTTCAACCGTTATCAAGCATCTATTGATGGATGCTAGGAGGACTCATATGACAGCATCTACTGATGGATGCTAGGAGGACTTAGATGACAACATCTACTGATGGATGCAGCTATGATGAGGGTGATGAATGATAACATCTACTAATGGAGGCTATGTGATTAAGCATTGATAACAGTTGAAAAAATGTTATTTTTAGACTTAATTTTGACCTTAAAGACAACCTTTATGACTTAGAAACTATCTTGTAATCATGTTTTTACTTATGTTTTGGAAATAAGAGAGTTGGATGGGTTTTATGCTTGGCTTTCCTTGCTTTTGTAGGTTTTAAGATGAATTGAATGGAAGAAGTGAAGTAGCCATAAGTTGGAGTTAGAAAAGGAAGAAAAAATGCATAAAAGAAGAGCCGCAAGTACCGCTCAGCGAAAATTACCGCTGAGCGGCACTTTAAAGTTCCGTAGTCACCGTTGAGGGGCAAAACAGCAGCTGAGCGTCAAATAGAAGAACTGCACTTACCGCTGAGCGCCATTTTAATGGGCCTTGGGCCACTTTTATGTAATCTTTAGGAGTCTAAATAAGGTTTTAGTCGACCTAGGGTTAGTATCTTTTGGCAGAATGAAGCAAAATCACACTTTCTTCACCCCTTAGAGAAGGATTTTGGATGCTCAAGCTCCACTCTTCAAATTCTAGGATTCTATCTTTCATTCTTTCATTATTTTTCATCTAGTTTCACCATGATTATGGTGAACTAAACCTTCATTGTTGTTGGGGAATCAATGTAATCCTTTGAAGCTCTCATGTGTTGAATTGGTTCTTTAATCCATATGCTTTCTTTCATTAATTATTAGGGTTTTTCTTCTATACTCTATGCATGCTTTGTTTAACTCATTCAATTGCATGATCATTGATGTTATTTGTATGAACAGATATAGATAAATCTAGACATGAAGAAATTCTCCCAATAGTAATATTTCCTAGACATAGGGATAGGAGGATTGGTTTCCTTTAAGCTTCTATGCGAATGTAATCCATGAATAATTGCTCGGGAGAGAAGACATTGTAAACTAGTGATTAGGAGTAGGCTTTCTTCACAAGGACATTAGGTTTAAGGTAAATTAGAAAGTGCCATTAACATTAAGGAAGAAGATGAATTCTTGAATACATGAGAGTGGATAGGATGAATCGAAAACCCCCAACAACATCATCATTCCATATATTTCAATCACGATTTGCTTCTTTTGTTCAATTGATCAAGACATGCATTCATATTTACATTTAAATCTACAAGACTTTGTTCACAAGTTTAATTTAATCACATGACTGTTTAGGTCGTGAGTCCTTTGGGAAACGATACTTGGTCTTACCATTTATTATTACTTGATACGATTCGGTTACACTTTCCGAGGGTTAACAAGCATTTACTGATGGATGCTATGTGATTAAGCGTCTACTGATGGATGCTACTGACAGCATCTACTAATGGATGCCGATGAAGATGAGAAAGATCAACATCTACTGATGGATGCTGATGAGAAGGATTCACATCTACTAATGGATGCTATGTGATTCGACATCTACTGATGGATGTTACTGACAACATCTATTAATGGATGCTGCTAGATTAGGATTTATTTTTCTTTATTTTTATGCTTATTTGAATTCTCTTTATTTTCTTTTTGTTTTAGTGTTATGATAACAGTTGAAAAACTACTATTTTATACTTAATTTTGATATTGAAAACACCATTTCTAACTTAGAAACTTGCTTTAACTTATGTTTTTGCTTTAGTTTTGTAAATAAGAGAGTTGAAGGTGAATTTAATGGTTTTGTGCTAGATTCCCGTGATTTTGTAGGCTATTGGAATAATTTGAAAGAAGAGTTAAAGTACCGAATGGTTGGAATGTAGAAAAGTCAACTAAAATATAGAAAAGTCAATCAAAGTGCATAAAAGTCAACCAGAATGCAGAAAAGTCAAGTAGTCAACCAGAGTGCAGAAAAGTCAACTAGTGCACAGAAAAAGTAGCGCTGAGCGCCAGTAAAGTGCCACAATCACCGCTGAGCGGCCCTTATGGGCGCTGAGCGCCAGTTTCGTGGGCTTAGACCTGTTTTTTGTTATCTTTTAGTCCTATTTAAGGACTTGCACGTTCTAGGGATTGTATCTTTTGATGGCTTGAGCACAAAAACATACTTTTCACCCCTTGGGGGCAAATTTGGGGATGCGGGAGTCTCCTCTTCTCTTTCTAGGGTTTTTCTATCTCTTTCATTCTTTCATTCCATTGTTCATGTAGTTTCTCCATGATAATGGGGAACCAAACCTTATTTGTTGTTGAGAAAGATGTAACCTCTTAAACTCTCATGTATTGAATTGACTTATATTATAAATGCTTTACTTCATTAATTGTTAGGGTTTTTCCTCTACACTCTATGCATGCTTTGTTTAACTCATTCAATTCATTGATTATTGGTTTTGTTACTATGGACATATATGAGAAAATCTAGAACTGGGGAAATTCTGATAACGGTTAAAAAACCGTTGTTTTTATACTTAATTTTGATATTAAAAACACCCTTTCTAACTTAGAAACTTGCTTTAACTCATGTTTTTGCTTTAGTTTTGTGAATATAAGACAGTTGAAGGTGAATATAATGGTTTTGTACTAGAGTCCCTTGATTTTGTAAGCTATTAGAATGATTTGAAAGAAGAGTTAAAGTACCGAATGGTTGGAATGCAGAAAAGTCAACCAGAATGCAGAAAAGTCAACCACAGTGTAGAAAAGTCAACCAGAATGCAGAAAAGTCAACCAGTCAACCAGAGTGCAGAAAAGGCAACCAGAGTGTAGAAAAAGTTACGCTGAGCGCCAAAGTTGCATTGAGCGCCAGTTTTGAGTGTCGTAGCTATCGTTGAGCGCCGTTTTGGGGTGCTAAGCGCCGACGACGTGGGCTTGGACCTGTTTTCTGTTTTTTGTATGGGCTTGGACCTGTTTTCTGTTATTTTTAACTTCTATTTAAGGACTTGCACGTCCTAGGGATTGTATCTTTTGATGGCTTGAGCACATAAATACACTTTTCACCCCTTGGGGGTATATTTGGAGATGGTGATGGCTCTCCTCTTCTCTTTCTAGGGTTTTTCTATATCTTCCATTTTTTCATTCCATTGTTCATCTAGTTCTTCCATGACGATGGAGAACTAAACCTTATTTGTTGTTGGGAAAGATGTAACCTCTTAAACTCTCATGTATTGAATTGATTCTTAATTATATATGTTTTACTTCATTAATTGTTAGAGTTTTCCCCCTATACTCTATGCATTCTTTGTTTAACCCATTCAATTGAATGATCTTTGATTTTGTCGATATGGACACATACGGGGAAATCTAGAACTGGAAAATCCTCACGGAAGCAATATTCCCTAGACATTAGAATAGGAGGATCGGTTACCTTTAAACTTCTGTGCGAATGTAATGCATGATTAATTGCTAGGGAGACAAGACATTGTGAACTAGTAACTAGGAGTAGGCTTTCTTCACCGAAACATCAGGTTTAAGGTAAATTAGAAAGTGGCATTAACATTAATGAAGAAGATGAATTCATATATGCATGAGTGTAAATTAAGTGAAATCTAAACCCAACAACAATATCATCAACTTCATCCATTCATTCTTGTGTTTAGCCTCAATTGATCAAATTGCATTCATTTTTATTTTATTTCATTTGCATACAAAACCCCCAAAATTTGGTCTTTAGAGTCTTAATTAGTTGAGTAATCACATAACTGTTTAGTGTTGTGAGTTTCTTGGGAAACGATACTTGGTCTTACCATTTATTATTACTTGATACGATTCGATACACTTGTCGAGGTCTTAACAAGTTTTTGACTCCGTTTTCAGGGATTAAAAATTTGTTTATCGAATTCTCCCAAAAGCAACATTACCCAGACATAGGGATAAGAGGGTTGGTTGCCTTTAAGCTTCTATGCGAATGTAATGCATGATTATTTGCTAGGGTGATAAGACATTGTGAACTAGTAATTAGGAGTAGGTTTTCTTCACCGAGACATCAAGTTTAAGGTAAATTAAAAACTGGCATTAACATTAATGAAGAAGATGAATTCATATATGCATGAGAGTAAATTAGTTGAAATCTAAACCCAACAACAATATCATCAACTTCATTCTTGTGTTTAGCCTCAATTGATCAAATTGCATTCTTGTTTATTTTACTGCATTTGCATCCAAAACCCTCAAAATTTGTTATTTATAGTCTTAATTAGTTGAGTAATCACATAACTGTTTAGTGTCGTGAGTTTCTTGGGAAACCATACTTGGTCTTACCATTTATTATTATTACTTGATATGATTCGGTACACTTTCCGAGGTCTTAACAGTTTTTGACTCCGTTTTCGGGGATTAAAAATTTGTTTATCAAATTCTCCCAAAAGCAATATTACCTAGACATAGGGATATGAGGGTTGGTTGCCTTTAAGCTTCTATGCGAATGTAATGCATGATTAATTGCTAAGGAGACAAGACATTGTGAACTAGTAATTACGAGTAGGTTTTCTTCACCGAGACATCGGGTTTAAGGTAAATTAGAAAGTGGCATGAACATTAATGAAGAAGATGAATTCATATATGCATGAGAGTAAAATAGGTGAAATCTAAACCCAACAACAATATCATCAACTTCATCAATTCATTCTTGTGTTTAGCCTTAATTGATCAAATTGCATTCATGTTTATTTTACTGCATTTGCATCCAAACCCCCAAAATTTGTTCTTTAGAGTCTTAATTAGTTAGTAATCACATAACTGTTTAGTGTCGTGAGTCTATTGGGAAACGATACTATGTCTTACCATTTATTATTACTTGATACGATTCGGTACACTTGCCGAAGTGTTAACATGCTATATGTACTTGGTTGAATGAATAGTTGTTGCAATGGTTTGGTGATGAACTCTTTGATTGTGAGAAATAGTATTGTCTTGTGTTGCTCTATTTTTTTGACATGCATGTTGAGTTAATGATTGGTTTAGCTTTTAAGCATAGATGGTGGTTTCTCATAGTGGTGTTAAAAACAGTTGCATGATTTATTGATTGTAATTAATATGTTGGGCAGGATGTTATCAAATTGTGGAACTTGAGTTAACCTGTGAGAGGTTGGACTCTAGAGTCTTTGATTGATTGAATGTTATTGCTTTGGAAGCATGATTGATTTTGCTTACGTTTCTATGATTAGACCTCTTTCTTGCTTGTTACACATTTTAATGATCCTTGGTACTTTAACTCATCTTTCAAATCATTCCAATAACCTATAAAATAAAGGGAATTTAGTTATAAAATCATCAAGTATACCCTCTACTCATTTATTCACAAAACTAAACTAAAAACATGAGTTCAAGCAAGCTTCTAAGTCAAAAAAGGTTAATTTAATATCAAAATAACATCACAAATAACAGTATTTTCAACCGTTATCAGTTTTGTACTTAATCGAGGTAATAACTTCTTTTATAGCTAAAATTCAAACCTTTCATTCTCCCATTTCTCGAGGAAGGGGACATCCGGCTGACAGTGGTTGGGCTAGATGACCTGAGGGTGTCAATGGAGGTCTGAAAGAGCGTTCTGGCCGAGAAGAGCCTGTTCTTTGTGGAGAAGCTTTACTGTGACGGTGCAGTGTCGCACTCGGTGGAGATTAGCGACGGTGACGACATGGAAGTGTATGTGGAATGTGTGGTTTTTATGCACTATGTGGATCTCAAGGCCAAGTTGTGTTCGATGGGCGATGGGGTTCCTAAAGTTTTGAGCTTGCTTTCATTTGATGTCATTGTTTCGTACATTCTTTTGTTCTTATTTCTTGACTACAATTGGTTTTATGTTCTTACTTGCGTTATTTTGCTAGAACATCTGCAAATTCATGACTACCACTGAAGTTCTGCAAAAGATGACAAATATCATAAGGAAATGAAAGCTTTGTTATCCAAATTGCTTAAAGAGAAATAAAAAATAAAATTTGACGAAAAAAAAATACCCTATTGCCTCGGTTCATAGGATTCGAGGCAATAAACCTCACAAGCAAAAAATTAAAAAAAAATTATATTAAATACTCTCTACCGCCTCGATTGCATTTGAACTGAGGCAAAAGATTACTCCTTTCACTAGTGCAGAAAGGGCTTTCGACGTCCGTTCTTTTGGCCTTTTAACGTCCGACCTACCCCCGACGTCTTTGTGGGTGACGTTACTCAGACGTCGGGGGGTAGACATCGGACGTGTATATAGACGTCCGATGTGTCAGCCCCGACGCCTCTGTAGACGTCCGGCGCCTCTCTCCCCCAACGTCTCCTTAGACGTTTGGCGCCTCCTCCCCCCGACGTCTACACAGACATCCAAGCTCCTCCCCCGACGACCATATGCTTAAATGGTTTTGTGCTAGGGTTGGCGTTGGACGTCGGGTTGTGTACTGGCGGACGTTTATAGACGTCTCACAGTGCACTAACAGACGTCTACTCGGCGTTTTTTTAAAAAAAATTATTTTATTTTTGCAATAAAACCACACCTGAAAAGCAGAAAATTGTCCCAGAACAATTTTGCAATAATATATATATATGTGTTTCATATAAACAAAGTTCTACTTAATGTAAAATATAATCCACTACCAAAACTATCAAGATAAAACTTAAACTAAAACTAAGCAATGTTCAACAACAAATAAAACTATTCTTAACTCCATCTTTGCAGAAGATAAGCGGTCCACTCCTGCCTTATCAGCCTAACTGTGTCCTCTGGTATAGGAGATGTACTCTTGAAGCATTGCAAAATTCAAGAAAGATTCATTATGGTTTCATATATGTTTGAAGATGAATTTGATTTGTAATGTATTCAAGGTATACATCATTACATCATTCCAGTCATCTGTAATGACAGCTCGAATGATGGTCTTAATCCAACACATCACATAGAAGCCACATTCCCATGAATCTAGCTACTGGTTACACTAAAATGACAAACTAAATAGTTAAGAATTTAGATCATTCAATAACATAGAAATGAATTAGAACTATAAATGACTTACAACCTTTGGATACAAAATTTGAACCAGTTGACCACGAGATTTACCAATAACTCTGTACAGATTGAAAACAAAAAGTATAATTAATATGACTATATTTATCATAAAAGTTGAAGGTGAACATCAAATTCAAAGTCATTTTTTGAGAAACACTTACCTTGAAGCATGGTTCTCAAGTCATTTTTCATCTTCCTGTGCAACTAACAAAACCATATAATTTTACATTGTTTGGAAATGATGACCATCAGCTGCCAGTGCGACCTATCACGAAGGACAAATAGTTATTTAACTAATTAAGGAAACTATAATAATGAACTGACCACATATAACAACACCTACCCCTCAATGTATGGCACAAGGTATACGTCTCTTTTTGACTCATCCATCCATGTTTACAAATAATGTTGTCTGTTTTGAAGTGTGTTACCAGACGGTTGAATGGTCTGAGGTTCAACAAATTCGTACATGGAAGACCGACCTTGGACGTCGGGTTTGTGCACTGGCGGACGTTTATAGACGTCGCACAGTGCACTAACAGACGTCTACTCGGCGTTTTTTTAAAAAAAATTATTTTATTTTTGCAATAAAACCACACCTGAAAAGCAGAAAATTGTCCCAGAACAATTTTGCAATAATATATATATATGTGTTTCATATAAACAAAGTTCTACTTAATGTAAAATATAATCCACTACCAAAACTATCAAGATAAACTTAAACTAAACTAAGCAATGTCAACAACAATAAACTATTCTTAACTCCATCTTTGCAGAAGATAAGCGGTCCACTCCTGCCTTATCAGCCTAATTGTGTCCTCTGGTATAGGAGATGTACTCTTGAAGCGTTGCAAAATTCAAGAAAGATTCATTATGGTTTCATATATGTTTGAAGATGAATTTGATTTGTAATGTATTCAAGGTATACATCATTACATCATTCCAATCATCTGTAATGACAGCTCGAATGATGGTCTTAATCCAACACATCACATAGAAGCCACATTCCCATGAATCTAGCTACTGGTTACACTAAAATGACAAACTAAATAGTTAAGAATTTAGATCATTCAATAACATAGAAAATGAATTAGAACTATAAATGACTTACAACCTTTGGATACAAAATTTGAACCAGTTGACCACGAGATTTACCAATAACTCTGTACAGATTGAAAACAAAAAGTATAATTAATATGACTATATTTATCATAAAAGTTGAAGGTGAACATCAAATTCAAAGTCATTTTTTGAGAAACACTTACCCTTGAAGCATGGTTCTCAAGTCATTTTTCATCTTCCTGTGCAACTAACAAAACCATATAATTTTACATTGTTTGGGAATGATGACCATCAGCTGCCAAGGCGACCTATCACGAAGGACAAATAGTTATTTAACTAATTAAGGAAACTATAATAATGAACTGACCACATATAACAACACCTACCCCTCAATGTATGGCACAAGGTATACGTCTCTTTTTGACTCATCCATCCATGTTTACAAATAATGTTGTCTGTTTTGAAGTGTGTTACCAGACGGTTGAATGGTCTGAGGTTCAACAAATTCGTACATGGAAGACCGACCTTGGTCTACAACGATTGTGTCCATGTACCTAAAACAACAAAGTTAAGTTGTTAGAAACTATAACAATGTAAATAAAAGTAATATGAAAGACCAAATTGACTATCTTACATGCACCACAGCTGAATGATGGAAATATAACACATGCATAACTTAGAGTAAAAAAATGCATACACAAAACCCAATAACATGCATACAAAAAACCTTTATCAACGAACAAGCTAACCTGAAAAGTAGATTCCAAATGAAAGGGAGGGAAATCGAGGAGGGAACGACGTAAAACGTAGCCCAAAAACAATCAAAGAAGCCGCCCAAGAACACGCAAGAGACTGCATCAAAATGCACCTAAAACAATTTTTAATTGGTTCAAATCAAAGATATTTCATCACAGGACAATGTAATCGGATTGAAACTAAATTTAAATGGTCCAAAAGAGAGAAAACGCACCTGGAAAAGCAATGCCGCTGAGAGAGTTCGCGGGGAATTATTTACGTTGGGGCTTTTGTGGACGGACGTCTATGGGGAGACGTTAAAAGCCAATTCTGCACTAGTGTTTTTGTCTCGTTTCAGAACTGAGACAAAAACCTATCCCTTTTTGCGTCGTTTGTATATATACCTTGTTTCGTCAACCGCTATCGTTTCCCTTTATTACACTTTTCTATTTTTATTTTCGCAAGTGGAATTATCAACCAAAATTACCAAGTGGATTAACAACTACATATTTGTAGGCAAAATATATAATGCAATTTTCGTGCATAATGAGCACGTATATTTGTAGGACAAATTTCCATTTGGATATGTTACAAATTTCATTTTGTCCATTTTTTGTATTTTATTTATAATAAAAAATAAATGCATCGCTTTGTTAAATGGACTTGTGTGTAATTAATTTTTTATGTTTATCTATAGATATTTATCATGTGAATCTCAATTTTTTTTTAGTTATTTTCCTTACTCAATGTTTTCTTTTATTCACATATTTATACTTAACTTTTATAATAATCAATTTCTCCACTCAAACTTAAAGAAATAAAAAAGAAAATCGTCTCCTAAAGAGTTGCATGCCACAACAAACAATTATAAGTAAAAAATACATAAAATTAATTAAACATCAACGACTAATAGATAAAACAAGACCAATAGTTGAACAATTTATTATTTTATTAAACATTAGAAATTACATATAACATGTAAAGCTTGCATTCAACAAGTTCACTATGAATACATAGTTTATATTTCTTTATAGATATAGTTCTTGAAAAGCTGCATATGTTCCACTTGAAAGTGTAGAACCAGAATAACAGAGCCATCACCATCTGGACTTTGGGTAATCACTGCCCTCTCTTGTCTAACCACACCTGCCAGACCTACATACACAGGCTTTCCCCAACCAAAATCTGCTTCATGCATTGGCATACTCAGCCAACTTGTAATACGTAAGTTAGGATTCCCAAAAAACAATACATCCTTGCCTTCATTTGCTCCATAGTACAAAGTTCTCGTTTTATGCACATGGTCCTGACTTCAAAATCACATCTATCTGTTAAAAAAAAAATTATTTATACAATTTCGTTTCATATGTTTTTGAATCCCTTTTAATTTTATTTATTTATTTATTTTCATGGCATTTTATTTTCAATTTTTTCACGTCAAAGTAAGAAGAAAATTCTGTCAAACTATAAAAGAAGTGTGAAAAGAAAGAGATATAAAACTGATCCTACATACCTGTTCGCATATAAACTCATGTGTAATAATTTCAATAGATTCCCTTATTTTCTGAGCAACATGAGCCAAAGGACTTGATAAGATTTCTCCAACGTGTGATGATGCGGATACTATGGACAAAGCATTACCAATGTAATTCCTAGGAAGAGGTGGAATGAGTCTATTGCGAATATCACCACTGAACCGAAGCAGAGTTGGTTGATTCTCATCTAATCCACGAGCCTTAGATGCACATTTCCACACATGAGCAGCAATAGCCTCAAATCTGGTATAACGTCTTAACCCTTTCGTTGATTTATCAGTATTCGCCTTATTCTTCAACTTCCCCACTTCTTCTGCTGTCAACTTCAACGTAGTGGCATCTACCCTCTTGTTTCTCTCAACAGTGTTGTCACTTCTTCCTAATATGAGAAGCATAGGCTTGAACTCTTGGTGATCAAAGGGTGAGGTTGATGGAGGATCAGTGAATTTTAGCACAGTTCGATCCAGAAAGGGCATTTCATGGGGCTCTAATGTGTCTCCACGAGCCAACTTTGCCCATGAATTGATGAAATGAATGGCAGAAATACCATCAAACAAAAGATGAGATACAGCAACTCCAATGGAAAACGCTTCATCACTAATGAAGCTTGTTACTTGCACTAGTAACAAGGGAAGTTCCTCAATGAAGGTTTTTGTGTAGTTGACTGTTGGAACCAAGTCATTGGCGGATTCACCCAAAAAGTCACCATAATAGTTCACTGTTTTTGTGGATTCTGCTTCAATCAACACCGCTCCTTTTGCATTACAATCCAATTCCCATTTGCTACCTTCTTCTAACCTTCTCAATCTACCAGCAACTGGATAGTAATGCGACAAAATCTTGCTAAGAGAGTTTCTCATCTGGTCAACTAATGCGTCATGAATGGAAAACGTAGATGGTCTGTGTATGGCACAGACGCGCCACTTGATCGATATCAGAGAGCCATTGAATTACCTCCTGGAGTTGGTTGATTCGGAACTACTGTGTAAGAAGCTTTGATGGTTACCATTTTTGTGAAATGTTTCTATTACAACACTCACAAATGAAAATGAACATATAAAATCTTCTTATTTAAATGTGGCACTGGATGCCCTCTGTAGTTGGTTAATTTATATTTCATTTTTATTGCATTTAAATAATTAACAATAAATCCTTATAAATTATATCTTTACATTTACATAATTAAATAAAATAAAAAAAACCACCATTTGTTTCAAATATATTATTTACATTAAATTAAACTAATTATTCTTCATAAAATTATTACAACAAAAATTTATTTTTCTATTTTTTACGTCACTTCTTTTCATATTATTTCACCTACTAATTTTTTTTCAAATGATTACACCGACTAATTACCTTATTTCAAAATTTACCCTAAAAAAATAATTTTACTATAAAAATATACATTCCTAAAATTTAATTCAAACAAACCTCTTAAATAATCAAATACTTTATTCTTATTTTACTAAGCGTTTATTAGTAATTTTATTTTTTAAAAATCAAAACTTTATGACTGTTTATTATTAACTTTTATTTATATAACGTATAAATTTAAATTATTTAATATCTAATTTTAACTACAATCAAACAATTATTTATTGCTAATCTTCTAATCATCCACATCAAAATTATTCTTAACTTCAATTATTTAACCAAATATCAATACATTTTTCAAATTTATTTTTTTTAAAAGATACAACATTTATAAAATATTACTACTATATTTCTACCTTATTTTACTTTATCCTTAATTTATTTTTATTTTCCTTTTACAACCTCTATCAAAAAATAAATGAAAACCAATTCAAAATTGAATTTCCCAAAAATCAAATTTCGTCGTCTAACATTTCAGTAGGAAAAAAAACTGAGAAAATAAAGTTTAAAAACTAGTTCCTCAATAACCAACGACAATCTACGACAGACAAAAACTTCACATAATTACCACAACAATCACTTCAACCACCAATGAAATCAGCAACGAAAAAGAACGAAAGAAAAAAAAAATGAACGAGACAATCACATAATGAAAGGAAATGAAACACAGATTAAATGAAACAAAAATGAGAAGAAACGTGAAGGGCAGAAAATAAAAAGTGAAGCGCAAAAAAATTTGAAAAAATATCAATCATTCTATCGATTATAATGACTAATCAAAATAGAAAAAGATTTTCAACATTACATTTTTATCACTATGCTACTTCTATATAAAAATCAATTTTCATACGAGTTTTGGGTTTAAATTTTTATAATTTATTACACTTTAATCACCATACCACTTTCTATTCCAGTTTTGAATTCAACTAATGTAGAAAAACTTCTCATCATCACTATGCTCTCATTGATGGGGAAAGGGCCAAAAAAATAGCAACTTATCAAAATGTAATAACGCAGCGGAAATTCAATCCCCTTCTTGCGAGAATCTCTGAGGAGCACCAAACAAATAGAACAAAAAATAGAATCCAAAGCACAAAGAGACACCAACAATTTTTAGCGTGGAAAACCCCTCAATGCAAGGGTAAAAACCACGAGTCGTCCAAACCAAAGAAAAATCCACTATGATCAATAATAGGGTACAAAAGAGTCTCCAACAATAACACCAAATGATGTGTTCAATAAGCCAATTTAAATAAGCACAAATGCTTACAAATGAGACCCAAGAAGATGAAAATTCCACAAAATAGGGCTTCTGGTGCGGGACCGATTTCTCCCAATCTAGACCTCCGATTGATGATCCGAACGGTCAGAGTGAAGAACTGTATGTCTGGAACCTACTGTCCAAACTTTCGCTCAATCCAACGGTGAACGAGTTCACAGCGAATAAAACACCAATGCAGGTTTAAGGTTATGCGGGAATGACTTTCTCTCTTTCTTTTTCTCTCACTTGGCTTTCGCTTCTCTTCAAATGACTCTAATGTACTCTACTAATCTGAACCATCTCAATTTGACCTAGTGAGACCTAAAGGTCCACATTATTTGGGCATATTCTCCACATAGGAAGGGAGCCCAATAACCCAACAAATCTCCCCCTCACGACTATGTGGAGATATCCGCCAAACCGGCGATCTCACAACAAACTTCAAACTTTTCTCTTGGCAATACCTTGGTCATCATATCAGCACCATTATCATCTGTATGAACTTTAGCCAATTCCAACAACCTAGCATCCAAAACATCACATATCCAATGATACCTCACATCAATATGTTTGGATTTAGAATGAAAAGTTTGATTCTTACCAAGATGAATAACACTTTGACTGTCACAATACAACAAGTATTTCCCTTGCACAAAACCAAGCTCCTGCAAGAATTTCTTCACCCATAACAACTCCTTACATGCTTCAGTAAGTGCAATGAATTCTGCCTCAGTAGTAGACAACGCTACACACTTTTGCAACTTTGATTGCCAAGCCAAGGCTCCCCCTGCAAAATGATTCAAATACCCTGAAGTAGACTTTCTGGAATCAATGTCTCCAGCCATATCTGAATCTGAGTAACCCACCAAAGTAGGCTTATCACCTCCAAAACAAAGCCTCAAACCACTAGTACCACGAAGATAGCTCAAAATCCATTTCACAGCATTCCAATGCTCTCTACCTGGATTTGACAGAAATCTACTGACTGTACCAACAACATGTGCAATATCAGGCCTTGTACATAGCATTGCATACATCAAACTACCCACCACAGAAGCATAAGGAACTTTGCTCATATCCATCTTCTCAGCTTCATTTGAAGGACTTTGTTTAACACTCAACTTAAAATGAGTAGCAAGAGGAGTGCTTACAACTTTAGCATTTTCCATTTGGAATCTTTGCAACACCTTCTGAATGTAGTGCTCCTGTGATAGTCAAATTTTCTTTTCTTTTCTATCACGAGTGATACTTATACCAAGAATCTTCTAAGCAGCTCCCATGTCTTTCATGGCAAATGACTCGCCCAGTTGCTTCTTCAACCTGTCAATTTTAGATACATCTTTCCCAACAATAAGCATGTCATCAACATATAACAACAGTATAATGAAATCATTCTCAGAAAATTTCCTGACAAAAACACAATGGTCAGAAATAGTCTTCTTGTAGCCTTGCCCACACATAACAGACTGAAACTTCTTATACCACTGCCTCGGAGCCTGCTTCAAACCATATAGGCTTTTTCGTAGCCTACACACGTAGTCTTCCTTGCCTTCAACAAGAAAACCATCTGGTTGCTTCATGTAAATCTCTTCCTCCAAATCACCATGAAGGAAAGTTGTCTTCACATCCATCGGCTCAACCTCCATATCTAGAGTAGCAGCTAAACTTAACACAGTTCTTATGGATGTCATCCTCACCACAGGTGAGAAAATCTCATTGAAGTCAACACCCTTTCTTTGTCTGAAGCCTTTCACCACTAATCTGGCTTTATATCTGGTAGATGTAGAATTGCTCTCTTGCTTCACCCTAAAAACCCACCTGTTCTCTAAGGCTCTCTTACCCTTAGGTAACTGATAACAGTTGAAAAACTGTTATTTTCATGCTTGAAATTGATACTAAAAGCAACCTTTAACACTTAGAAACTAGCTTGAAATCATGCTTTTATTCATATTTTCAGAAATAAGAGAGTTGGATAGGTTTATGCTTGATTTCAGTGTTTTTGTGCAGGTTTTAAGGTGAATTTGGTGAAAAAAGTGAAGAAGGAGAGAGATGAAATCAGAAAAGACATCAAAAAGTGAAAAGGAGAAGCCGCAACTGCCGCTCAGCGGCAGTTTACCGCTGAGCGGCACTCAGAAGCTCACGGGGGATCCGCTGAGGGGCAAAATGGTCGCTGAGGGGAAGAAACCAACTCACGCACTTACCGCTGAGCGGTACTTTACCGCTGAGCGGCACACTTATGGGCTTGGACCTAAATTTTCTATAATTTTAGAATAGTATATAAGCTTTAGGACGTCCTAGGGTTTGTATCTTTGGCAGAAACGAAGCAAACACTCTCTCTTCCACCCCTTTGAAGGAGGATCTTGGATGCTCAGGCTACCTCTTCACCTTTCTAGGGTTTTATCTTTCATTCTTTCATTATTATTCATCTAGTTTCACCATGAATATGGTGAACTAAACCTTGTATTGTTGGGGAATCAATGTAGTCTTGTGAAACTCTCATATATGGAATTTGTTTTTACATCTTATATTTAAGACCTATGCTTTCTTTCATCATTAGTTAGGGTTTTTCCTCTTTGCTCAATGCTTGCTTTGTTTAACTCATTCAATGCATGATTATTGATTTTGTCTATACGGGAACGTACGGGGAAGTCTAGATCCGGGGAATTTCTCCCAATAGTATATTTGTTGCCGTTAAGCTCCTGCACTAAAAGAACTAATTATTAGGAATGCTAGGAATCGTATGAACTCGTAATTAGGGATAGGCCTTCTTGCAAGGTAATTTAGAGAGTGGCATTAACAATGATGAAAAGAATGTTGAATTCCTAAAGTATATGAGAGTGGATAAGATGAAATTGATAACCCCAACAACATACTCATCCATATATTCCATTGAAGTGTTTGTATTTTGTTTTAGCCATTGATCAAATTCATGCATACATGTTTATTTTCTGTTTTGCATATTAAACTCCACTTATTTCGTTCTTAAGTCTTAAATAATCAACGAATCACATATTTAAACTAGGTCGTGAGTCCTTTGGGAGAACGATACTTGGTCTTACCGAGTTTATTACTTGAAACGATTCGGTCACACTTGCCGATTGTTCAACAAGTTTGTGGCGCCGTATTTCGGTGTTCATAAATTTGTCATCAAGTTTTTGGCGCCGTTGCCGGGGACTCGTGGTTTAACTGGTTAATTTGTGTGATTATTGATTATCTTTGACTTTAATTTTGAATTTCTATTTTTAGTTTTCTATTTTTATTTTTTCTGTTTTTGTTTTATTTTATTTTATTTCATTTTATTTTTCTATTTTATTTTATTTTATTTTATTCTCTGAATCTTATATCTTCTCCTATATCTTTTTGTGCTAACCAAATATTCTAGGGTTTTGTGTTCACTAGTGCAGAAAGGCTTTAGACGTCCGATATTTTGGCCTTTTGACGTCCGCCGTACGCCCGACGTTTATGTGGGTGACGTCGCTCAGACGTCCGTTTTGTCAAGACGGACGTCTATGTAAACGTCCATTGTGTCAGGACGGACGTCTACATGAACGTCCGTTTTGTCTGGACGGACGTCTATGTAAACGTCCGTTGTGTCTGGACGGACGCCTATATAAACGTCCGTTGTGTCAGGACGGACGTCTATATATACGTCCGCCTCCTCCCCCCTGACGTCTACCTTGTTGAAATGTTTTAGGTAGGAGCTGGGGGATTGACGTTCGTGTGTGCACTGACAGACGTCTATAGACGTCCGACTGTGCACTAACGGACGTCTACTGGGCATTTTTCTTTTAAAAATTAGTTTATTTTGTCAATAAAACCACACCTGAAAAGCAGAAAAATGTCCCAGAACAATTTTGCAATAATATAAAAATGCGTTTTATATAAACAAAGTTCTACTTAATGTGGAGTTCAATCCACTACCAAACTATCAACATAAAACTTAAACTAAAACTAAACAATGTTCAACAAGAAATATAACTATTCCTAACTCCATCTTTGCAGAAGATAAGCGGTCCACTCCTGCCTTATCTGTTTAATTGTGTCTTCTGTAATAGGCATGTAGTCTTGAAGCGCTGCAAAATTCAACAAAGATTCATTATTGTTTCATATATAGTTGAAGATGAATATGATTTGTAATGTATTGAAGGTATACATCATTACCTCATTCCAGTCATCTGTAATGACTGCTCGAATGATGGTCTTAATCCAACACATCACATAGAAGCCACATTCCCATGAATCTAGCTGGTGGTTACACTAAAATAACAAACTAAATAGTTAAGAATTTAGATCATTCAATAACATAAATGAATTAGAAACTATAAATGACTTACAACCTTTGGATACAAAATTTGAACCAGTTGACCACGAGATTTACCAATAACTCTGTACAGATTGAAAACACAAAGTATAATTAATATGACTATTTTATCATAAAAGTTGAAGGTGAACATCAAATTCAAAGTCATTTTTGGAGAAACACTTACCCTTGAAGCATGGTTCTCAACTCAGTTTTCATCCTCCTGTGCAACGAACAAAAAATATAATTTTACATTGTTTGGAATGATTACCATCAGCTGCCAGTGCGACCTATCACGAAGGACAAATAGTTATTCAACTAATTAACGAAACTATAATAATAAACTGACCACATATAACAACACCTACCCGTCAATGTATGGCACAAGGTATACGTCTCTTTTTGACTCATCCATCCATGTTTGCAAATAATCTTGTCTGTTTTGAAGTGTGTTACCAGACGGTTGAATGGTCTGAGGTTCAACAAATCCGTACATGGAAGACCGACCTTGGTCTACAACGATTGTGTCCATGTACCTAAAACAACAAAGTTAAGTTGTTAGAAACTATATAACAATGTAAATAAAAGTAATATGAAAGACCAAATTGACTAACTTACATGCACCACAGCTGAATGATGGAAATATTCAACATCCTGTCTCCCCCAATCACCTCCAATGCATCAGAAAACGTGATATAAACTGGCACATGTGGGGGAAGACCAAATACCCTCAAATCCCAGTATAGTTCTAATGATGCTTTCTTTAATCTGGGTAATTTTGTTACTAACTTTGATAGAGGATCATCCTCCGCTTCAGCCATCTCATCATCTTCATGTATGACTGTATCATGAATTGGCTGCTTCTGAGGACGTGTGAACTGAAGATAAGAATTTACGTCAAAGCTTTGTCAACAATTATATGAAGAATAAACATAGAAATACTAAGGAAAAAGACATTATACCTGTGGAGTAGCGATGTGGGACATGATCAATGCTCTAGGCCATGCAATAAATGATCCTATGGCCTCCCCCACAAAGTTAATTTCTGGAGTGGGTACAGGCACCTGAGCCTGGGGATCCCGAACCTCGTCAATGGTCACACGCACGTGCTGGGGTAATATGGCAACACCATGAATGGTCTCCCCTCCCTCAAGCACTCGTCCGACAGCCACAATGCGTGGGGGATCCCCATCAACCAACATCTCATATTGACCGCTATACTGAGTGTGGTCTACAGCAGAGCATGATCCTCTAGTGTTGACACGAGGTGGTGTGGGAGTTTCATCGGTCCCCATGTTGCCTTGCGTCATGGAATGCAGCTTTTCTTCAAGCGCTCTTTGTATTTGTTTTTGTTCTTGTAGCTGCTCCATGAATCGTTGCTCCATTGATCTCATGCTTTGGTTGAGTCTTTCCTCCCACTGAAGATGCATCTGCCTCAGTGTCTCCTGACTCATTGATTGGGGGTGTTCTGTGTAGGGCCAAAATAGTCACGAAGACCAATCGCCCCAGGAACTCCACGTACACGTCCTGGGTGCTCGGGCCTTCCAATGGCTGTTGTCAGAATGTCGTCCCTACCTTGGCCAGCAAATGTGCCCTGAGTCTGCTGCTCAACCAACTCATCCTGCACATAAAAAAACCAAGTTACTTAGAAGACATGCTGTGATAGATACACAATCAAATAACTGCTTATAATTTGAACTTACAATTCTCTGTGAGATCAAGGCAGCTGAGGAAGATGTCATGTTCCCATCAGATTTAGTCCGAGCAGCCTTCCACAGCTCGTACCTAGCAGGTGCAGGTGCTAGGTCCGGCGACTCAAGTCCCAAGGCATCGGCTCTAGACTTTCTCAGTTTCTTCTCCAGTTTTGCATATCCACCTCGTGATAACAAGTGGGGTGCGTCGTTTAACCTTTGTCTTTCTTGGGCGGCTAACCTTTTATCCTGTGAAACCATGTATATAAGTAAGTGTAAAATCATAAAAACTCAATGAAAGACGATCTTAAGAAACATACCTTCCATTCCTCAGACTCTCTAGATGCACGAAACTGCATCCAATCCTCCTCTGTGAAGGTATAATGCTGAGATGGATTTTCATGTTGTCTATCTCCAAAGACATATAGTCGTGTCAGCCTTGTCTTGAAATCCCTCCATCTTATCGCTATATGCGATAACACTTTCTTTCTGATTTGCATTGTGTTTGGAATATCAAAATGTTGCTGTTTAAAACAAAAACTTGTTACCAAAAGAAAACATAACAGATAAGTATATCACAAATTGCATGAAGTCTAAACATACCTGAACATCTTGCCATAAGAGGTTCTTGTCGACCTCTGGGACGTCATCCCAACATGCATGAAGGATAGAGACATGACTTTTTGCTAACTTGCCCAGATAACTCCTAAACCTATCAGCATTTGGCCCTGATGGATGACCTGATCTGGGGTCAATGTCAACATGCCTCCTCTGACCATCCACGCGTCCGGATGTCACATCTGCCACTCGGGTGACGCCTCGTCCACGTCTGCTCTTTCCCGATCCTGAGTCTGAGGCCGACATACCTGAAAAATTATACAACGTTAGTAATAATTCAATTATGATGAACATACATATAAAGTCAATAAAAGTGAAAATATTAACCTATTAATTAATTGTTTTTTCCCAAATGCCTTCGTTGTGATCACTACGAATTGCCTGCATTACATCGGCAACGTCATCAACTGGGTCTTCAGTGGGTCTACATGCAACAGATGTTGTCTCAAGTATATCAAGAGAATCGTCATCATCATGTCCATGCATGTTTCTACCTTCTAAAACCACTGACCATTTGTTATTCGATGGATCACTTACGTAGAATATTTGTCTTGCTTGACTAGCCATGATAAATGGTTCATCAGTGTAATTCATCTTGTTCAAGTCTACCAATGTGAAACCAAGGTCATCCATCATGACACCAGAATTTATATCAACCCATTTACACTTGAAAACTGGTACTCTAAAAGTACGTAATCAACTTCCCATATTTCTTGTATTATTCCAAAATAACTGATGGATGCTGTGATTGGATTTTTGTCTTTAGAACTAGCAAAGTGCACAGCCTCAGCTTGTAGTGTGACGCCACTATTTTGAACTCTGCTTTTGTCATCTTCTACCTTTGTCTGAAACGAAATATTGTTTATATAGTACCCACCATATGTAATGACCTCTGTGTTCGGCCCACGAGATAACCTCAATAAAGTTTCAGAAACATGTGGAGTCGCATACATCTTTTTCTTAAACCATCCCAAGAAGGTTTTCACATGTTCATTAAGATGCCATTTTTCACTCATTTTTGGGTTTGCTGCCTTTATTTCATTAACGTGGTCAGAAATGTAAGGAATCACATCAACAGTGTTGTTTAAGACGTACAAATGAGCTTGGTCAATTTCTTTTCTGCTAACACTTTGAATTCTCACACCTCGAACACCCTTACCTTCACATTTTCCTTCATTTTTGCTCTTGGGAAGACCGACGGGTTCACAAGATGGCATATAACTTGAACAAAATTCAATGGCTTCTTCTGCAACGTATCGCTCTATGATTGAAGCTTCTGGTCTATACTGATTCTTGACATATCCCTTTAAGATCTTCATGTATCTTTCAACTGGGTACATCCACCTTAAGAAGACCGGCCCACATATTCGAATTTCTCTGACTAGATGAACAATCAAATGTACCATGATGTCAAAAAAGGAAGGTGGAAAATACATCTCCAATTGACATAGTAGTCTTATTCCCTCATTTTCCAATTCATCTAAACCTCGAGGGTCAACAACTTTCTTGCAAATGGCATTAAAGAAAAAACTCAGACGTGTCAGAATACCCCTAACAGAAGGAGGTAATATACCTCGAATAACAACTGGTAACAACTGTTGCATCAATACATGACAATCGTGAGACTTTAAACCAACTAGCTTTAAGTCTTGCATAGACACAAGGTTACTAATATTTGAAGAATAACCTTGCGGAACCTTCACACTTCTTAAACAGTTACAAAAACTTTGTTTTTCTTTTTTGGAAAGTGTGTGACAGGCTGGGGGCAGATAGGTGCGTCTTCCTATTATCTGTGGATGTAACTCAGATCGGATTCCCATGTCAGCCAAATCTTGTCTTGCTTTTATTCCGTCTTTGCTCTTCCCTTTGACGTTTAATAAAGTTCCGATAACACTGTCACAAACATTTTTTTCAACGTGCATCACATCAATACAATGTCTAACATCAAGTTCACACCAATATGGAAGCTTAAAAAATATCGATCGTTTCTTCCAATGTTCTTTGCAGAGGTACTTTTATGATGTTTTCCAAACACAATGTCAATGTTTTTCACTTCGTTGTACACCTCTTCACCATTCCGGGGTCTGCACACAACCTCATCCTCAGCACTTCCATTAAATGCTTTTTTCAATCTACGATAAGGATGATTACGAGGAAGAAATTTTCGATGTCTTGTATATACTGTCTTCTGACCATGCTTCAACTGAAGGTAACTAGTGTTTTCTTCACATATGGGACATGCAAAATGACCTTTAACACTATAACCGCTCAAGTTTCCATATGCTGGGAAATCATTTATAGTGCAAAACAACATTGCACGCAAACGAAACTGTTCCTGAACATGTGAGTCAAACACGTCGATGCCTTCTTCCCACAACAATTTCAAATCATCAATTAAAGGTGCTAAGTAAACATCAATGTCATTTCCAGGTTGTCTAGGACCCGATATCATCATGGACAACATCACATATTTTCTCTTCATGCACAACGAAGGAGAAAGATTGTAAATCATCAACATAACTGGCCACGAACTGTGTTTGCTACTTAAGTTTCCATAAGGATTCATACCATCAGTTGCAAGTGCAAGCCTTAAGTTTCTTGGATCTGCACCAAATTCAGGGAATTTGTCATCAATCTTTTTCCATTGTGGAGAATCAGCAGGGTGTCGAAGAAGATTATCGCACTTTCTTTCGTCAGAGTGCCATTTAAGGTTCTTTGCATCTTCTTTAACAGAGAACATACGTTTGAACCTAGGTATTATAGGCAAATACCACATCACCTTAGCAGGTGCACCATCATTACCTTCATCACCAGTGACTCTGTCAGATTTCTTTTTAAAACGGGATAAACCACATGTTGGACAATACTTTAACGAAGCAAACTCCTTTGTGTACAAAACACAATCATTAGGACAAGCATGTATCTTTTGATATTCAAGACCCATTGGACATAAAATTTTTTTGGCCTCGTAATTACGAATAGGTAGAGTATTATTTTCTGGAAGCATCTCCTTCAACAACTCCAACAACTCGGTGAAACTTTTATCGGTCCATCCATTCCTTGCTTTTAAACTAAACAACTTTAAAGTTGAAGACAGACGTGTAAAGTTCGAGCATCCTGGGAACAACGATTGCTCTGAATCATTAATAAGAGAATCATTAATAAGAGAATCATTAATAAGAGAATCATACAAATTAGCCCTTCCAAAACTATCTTCACCGACATCACGTATCATGTCCTCTAAATGGTCACTCATCCATTCTTCCACATAATCCGTTCCTCGTGACGTGGTAGGCTGCTCCAGTAGTTCTCCATGCCAAGTCCAAACGGTATAAGTCCTCATTATGCCGTACATGAATAGATGGTCACGCACTGTCAACACCCAATTTCGTCCGGATTGACTAAATAACGACTCTCTTTTTATTCTGCCTTATTTCTATTTTCCTTTTTTTTTATTTTTTTTTATTTTATTTTTTATGTTATTTTATTTCTTTAATTCACTTTATTATATTTTATTATTTTATCCTTTTTATCTTTCTTGGTTATTTTATTTTATTTTACTATTATTAAGTTATTTTACTTCATTTTATCTTCTTAATTTTATTTTACTATATATATCATTTCATTTTATATTATTATGGTTTTTTTTTTTTTTCCTTTTTGGCTCCCGTAACCACCCCTCTGCTCTACACACCCGTAACCACCCCAACCACTTTTTTTTTTTTTCACTCCCAACTCCATTACCCCCAAGACCAGCCATCATTCACCTGGGAACAAAGACCTCTGCCTCCACCACATTTCTGGTCACCATCGTTTTTCACCCCACACCCAATCAAAACAACCACAATTCTTCCTAAACACCTTACCTTCTTCTTCCATTTTCATCACCCAATGACATCCTATCATCACCTGCAACTCGAACAGAACAACACAATACTCATTATTTTCTTTGCACACTTCACCTTCATCATTTCCCCTACCTTCTTCACCCAATCAGAAAACCAAGATTGAAAGAGTAAACTGAAATAATAATTTCAACAAATTGTTAGTGATTATCTTTGGTTCCAAGCCCAGTGGTGGTGTGAGTGGCAAGGCTCCAATGGCGGCGATGCTGTAAAGAGATGAACCCAGCCAAGGGTTTGGTCTCGCATTGTACAAGAGAAGAGCGACGACAAAGGCGCGAACGAAACCTCAGTCAACGACAATGACGGCGCTTCCAACATTGGC
Organism: Vigna umbellata; assembly: GCF_029865625.1. Classification (NCBI taxonomy): domain Eukaryota; kingdom Viridiplantae; phylum Streptophyta; class Magnoliopsida; order Fabales; family Fabaceae; genus Vigna; species Vigna umbellata. Next base: position 57,474,108 of record NC_142168.1, on the reverse strand, counting down.
ATTGTCGCCGGCGATGTCTTTGTCCAGCCGCGGGACGCGACGTTGTCGTATCGGAGGCGGCGGCTTGTGTGCATGTGCGACGGAGGCGAACCCCTCCCTGGGTTGCCGTTTTCGAAGAGAGACGAGAGAGAGACAATGGCGCTGCGGTTGGAGACGGTTCCGGTGGTGTTTGGGGTTGCCGCCGACGTCCAGACTGGAAGAGGGGTTCGTCGCGGTGGCTGGTCCGGTTTGGAGGCGGCAACCGGCAGGGTCTGTGGCGCCGGTGGTGTCCTGGTTCGAGACGGCTGAGCTCGCCCAGGCGGCGTTTGACGGAGGTCGCCGGCGGCAATCGACATTGAAATCGGCAGAGGCTGCGGCGTGGGTGTGCATCAGGTTCGGGTTTCATCAAATGGAGTAGAGAATTCCTGAAAGAAAGCAAACCCTTGGTCCTATTTGCTGGGCCGGTTTCTTTTCTTAAAAAAAAAAAAGGGGCAAAATAAAAAAAACAAACAAACAACCTTTTCTACTTTACACACACATATTTCTCATCCACACCCCCTTCCATTTGGGCTTAAGCCAATTCTGTTTCTGCCAATAAAATTAAAGAAGGGAATTGGGCTCGAGCACGCTAGTTCGGAATACACCTCTATTTTTCATCTTTACACCCGTGACGGGTACAAAGACAAAAAAGGGTGAATTGGACCTGGCTGGTGGGTAGCTCCTCTTTCCGGTGACGTTCAATTCCTATTCACGCCCCCCACTGTGTTTCTGCAAACAAAAAGGAGTTTGGGCATTGGGCCCATTTCGTTTCTAACACCTCCAAACCTCATTGCTGCACCCATATTGGACTTGGACTGAAGCTGGTTGGGTTACACCTCTGGTTTTTATCTCTGCACCTCTATTTTTGTTGGGTTGTTCTCTTGCTTTATTTTTATGCTTTTGTTTCTTTATTTTTAGTATTTGTTTGGTTATTAGTTTTTACTGTATGTAACCCCTTGTATGATAACCCCACTCCTAGATCTGGTCTTTTATTTTTATTTTATTTGCTGCACTTTAAACACGAAAAAGACGATAATAAAAAATAATAATAAATAATAATAATAACAAAAAATACGTTTTAAAGGTTTAAGCGCACGTGTGACCGCTCGCGTCGTCCTTGTGCTAAAAAACCTTTTCTTCTTTTCTTAAATAAAATTTCAAAAATACGTTTTAAAGGTTTAAGCACACGTGTGACCGCTCGCGTCGTCCTTGTGCTAAAAACCTTTTCTTCTTTTCTTAAATAAATATACAAAAATATATTTTAAAGGTTTAAGCACACGTGTGACCGCTCGCGTCGTCCTTGTGCTAAAAACCTCTTCTTCTTCCTTAAATAAAATAATAAAAATTACAAAAATACGTTTTAAAGGTTTAAGCGCACGTGTGACCGCTCGCGTCGTCCTTGTGCTAAAAACCTTTTCCTTTTCTTAAAAAGAAATTTCAAAAATATGTTTTAAAGGTTTAAGCACACGTGTGACCGCTCGCGTCGTCCTTGTGCTAAAAACTTCTTCTTCTTCCTTAAATAAATTTACAAAAATATGTTTTAAAGGTTTAAGCACACGTGTGACCGCTCGCGTCGTCCTTGTGCTAAAAACCTTTTCTTCCTTCCTTAAATAAATTTACAAAAATATGTTTTAAAGGTTTAAGCACACGTGTGACCGCTCGCGTCGTCCTTGTGCTAAAAACCTTTTTCTTCTTTTCTTAAATAAAATTTCAAAAATACGTTTAAAGGTTGAACACTCGTGTGATCGTTCGCATCGTCCTAGTGTTCAATACTTTTCTCTCTTATTTACGTAATATTAAACGAGGGTATGAGTGCTCGTGCGATCGTCCGCATCAGCCTAGCACTCATTGCTCTCAAGTCTTCCTAAATAAGCAGATAACAGTATGAGTGCTCGTGTGATCGTTCGCATCGTCCTAGTGCTTAATATCGTTATCTCTCTTTTCAAAAATAATTAAAAGTATTTAAATATCATTTTAAAGGAATGAGTACTCGTGCGACCGTTCGCGTCGGCCTAGTACTCGTTACCTTCTTTTTCTCGAAAATATTAAAATATAAAATCTCCAAAAATTAAAAACATCTGCTTTTCCAAACAACAAACAATCTTTTAGCTAGAACTACGTAACCCTGATTTCTCATTTTGAATGAGAATACGTAGGAGCAAGGTCAATCCTTGTCGGGCCCAAAAAACTAAAAATATATTTTGTTTATTTTTATTTTTATTTTAGGGATAGTTAAACATTTTGAAACCCACATCAAATTCGCGTATTTAGTTAAAGGTATTGCCTTAGGGCAGGCGTTGTGGGGTGCTAACACCTTCCCCACGCGTAACCGACTCCCGAACCCAATCTTTGGTTTTCGTGGACCGTGCTTTATCGTTTTGAGGTTTTTTCCATAGTTTTCCATAATAAACTATGGTGGCGACTCCAAATCTCTTTTTAAAATACGATTTCTTTTTGGATCGTCGTCCCGTCGCGATTCCGGTTGCGACAGATGGCGACTCCACTGGGGACTTTTAGAGAGTCGAGCCATTTAATTAGATGCGCGAATTCGATGTGGTTTTGCTTTGTGTTTTTCTTTCCCTTTTCTCTATCTATGCTTGATATTTAGAATAATTGCAATAATTGTTGAATATTGAACCCTAGGATAGACAATATGTTTATATCTGTCTGGGAATTTTTCTGGTTATTTTGCAGGAGAGGGTTTGGGTGTGCATAATTTCCTCCCTTCACACACACACTTTCGGCATATCATGAGTGGGGCCCTATACCCGGGTCTGAGCGTAACTTAGAATTAGAGGAGTTGTGTAGCGGTGTCACTCTGGGATGTACTTCCTGTTTGGCTATCGTGAGAACTCCAGCTAGAGTCTGTTTTCTTCATATGTGTTTCCACACCTAGTTGATTACTCGACTGTTGTGGAGATGCTATGAAGGGGGCCATAGCTCTAGTGACCATTGACCTCTAGGTTCAGGGGACCATCCTTGTGAAATTGCATATACTTGACCTTGAATCTTTAGCGTTGAACCTTATCTAGGGCACAAAGGGAGATATGTGCAGCCTTATAACCCTAATTTTGCTTAATAAAATCCAATAACTTGTACATATCACTACATCTTTTGATACATTTTGTTTTCTTTCCTTTCTTTTTCTCATGCATTTTTATGGTCTTATCACTGGTTCTAGTCGTGAAATTATAAGTTTGTGACTAAGTCTTTGAGATAAAATGGAAATTAACATAAGATATGAAGTCAAGGGGGGTTCAAGTTCAGACAGTTTAAAGGAAAGGTTAGCCATTGAAGTAAAGGAGGGTAATATGGATGGCTTGAGAGAACAGTTGAAGAAAATGAAGACAACCAAAAAGGATGCATTCAGGAAGGAGTAGGGGAATTTGTTGAGCATGTTAGAAGTTGAAGTTCAAACATCGGCCATTGCTGTGTTAGCCCAGTACTATGATCTACCACTAAGATGTTTCACTTTTCGGGATTTCCAATTGGTGCCTATGATGGGAGAACTTGAGCAAATCTTAGAATTACTTCTCAAGGGCAAAACTCCATACAAATACCTTGGACATTATACCTCTATCTTGCAACTAGCAAGAATCATAAAAGTACAACCTTGAAGTTGGAGAGTGAATTCATATTTACAACAAGGGGCCTTATTCAAGGATGCCTAGAGTGGTTCTTGCATTGATTGACCCAGGAGGAAAAATGGGAAACATTCATGAATGTACTGGCTTTTATCCACTATGGTGTCTTTCTCTTTCCTAATACCATGGAGTTGATCGACTGTGCTGCCAGGAATGCATTTGCGGGATACAAAGTTCGCGCTGTGACGCCGATTCTATCGTCCTAGCCAAATCTTATGGAACCCTTTAGTCAATGTTGTGAGCCAAGGAGAAGGAGGATGTTACATTGTCTACCAATGTTGTACCTGTGATTCATCTCTCGCATGAGTAAGGGAACCTTGAATGCTACAGGTCTTGTGGAGGAGTTACTACAATGTAAACCAGAAATTGAAGGGGCAAATGAATGGGTGCAGCTCTGCGAAAGCTTATAAAGAAAATTTAAATGGCGTGTTTTCTTAGCAACAAAGATCGTGTATCATACACCATTGCGGGAGTTATCCTGATGTCCCCCTCATGGGTATCCGATGTTGTATTAATTATAATCCTATGTCAGCACAAAAACAATTCTGGGTATCCTGTGAGAGGATCGCCCACGCCTGCATCTCTTGCCACACGGCAAATCATATGAGAAATGGATATTTGCTGAAATGCTCCATCAAGTTAAGGACGCTTGGGGGAAATGTTGTTCGCTTCGAGGAAAGGCCCAAGATCATGGAGTTTTGATGAAGGTGCCCTTAGCCAATAGACCACAGAGAGGGTTAAGACAATCAAGTTGTCATTCAATGTAATTTCTCCGGACCCAAATTGTGAAAAGTAATTTCACACTGCTGAGCAGCGTGTGAAAGCAGCAGTGGGAAAACTAGAGAAGAAATGTCACCGAGCTAAGAAAAAAGGCATCAAGGATTTGTAATTCATATGAAGAAGCATATTGTTGAACAAGGGGGAATTGAAAGAGAAGTCTCTCATAAGTAGCTCCCCTCGTCAGTGAAGCCATTGAAGGTGTTCTAAAGTTATTAACTGATGTTGAGTCTGCAATGCCGATCTTTAACCCGCCTAAGGGGATTGAACTTTCTTCAATCATTGCAAGAAACTGATCGGAGAAATGAAGAATCTGATGGATGGGGCCCGAGTCAGTTGACCAAGACTGCCTATGACTCACTTTTTCGGAACTTCTGAATAATGAGCCACCCTATTGACTCTGTTTCATGTTAATTTCCAAACTATACCGGGGCAATATTTTCATAACCTTATAATTTCCGACTAGAGTATTTGAACTACATTGTCTCTTCTTTTCTTTTCATTTTCATTTTCTTTTTCTTAATTTGTTTCATCTAATAAAAAAAACTTTAAAAAAAATATACGGCTAAACATCCAAGATACCCTAAAGGACTCGAACCATTTATCAAATCTTGGAGAACCAAGGAGAAGTTCAAGAAGGGATGGAAGCCGGTGTCCAACAATGGAATGAGCAAATGAGTTGAATTCTAGAGCTTCTGAATGCCTTGCAAAGCCTTGTAGATTCGCGCGCATCACGAGCGCAACAAAGAGTTCCAGGAGCACAAATTTTCCCTCCTTATGGTCTTCCTGAATTACACTACACCCTTGGGAATGGACTCGGGACAACTTTGCATTCAAAAGGCCAAAACTAATACAGTGAAGGAGGAAACAAGCTTAGGGCAACCACTTTCATGGTCCTTACCGAAATGATTCGGCCCAGTGTTGTGAGCAAGACAATGACGAAGCGACCCGAGTTGAAATCTTCTCCTCGTGTCGTTACGCCAATGGATGTTGAGGCTGACAGACATAAATTTGAAATGTTGGAAAAGGGCGAGAGTCATAAAAGTTGGAGAAAGCCTTAAGTTTGAAAATGTTGTAGGGCTATGCTTAGTCCCAGATGTGGTGATACCTCCCAAAGTATAGATGAAAATGAGATACCACTTGTCTTAAGACCCATCTCATGACATATGGGAAGAAAATGGTTGTTCATGCATGTGATGAAAGTCGCTAATTCATTTTTCCCAAGATAGTTTGGTTGGCATGACACCAAACTGGGGCACTCATCTTGAATCTTCGTGCATCCGGTCTTGGGAGGATCCGGTGGATGCTTTCTCGAGGTAGTACAAGTACAACCTGGATGTAGTACCTGGCTGACTACAACTGTCGAGCATGGTGAAGAAGGAGTCAGAATTGTTCAAAGAATATACTTAAAAGAGGAAAGAGATTGCTGCTCAAGTAGGGTATCCTATGAGTGAGAAGGAAATGGTTGTCATGTTCTTAAAAACTTTACAATCACCCTTCTATGAGCATATGGTGAGCAGTATTTCCTCAAACTTTGCAGACTTGAGGATGCTTGGAGAAAGAATTGACATTAATGTGAGGAAAAATCCGCTCAAGGTCCTACCATGGCAGTGAATGTGAACGAGTCTGGTCTAAGCTTGGGATGAGGAGAGAATAAAGAGCTCAATCACATCCCACCGCTCAAATACCGTTGGCCTACCCTTTGAAACCAGCCTGAGGAAAAATTGGAGACTCGACCCAAACTCAACTTCCTACCAAGCCGCCAGGAAAAAATGTTGATCAAGACGAAAGGCATATGAGTTTCACTCCTAACCTTCAGACTTATGCAACATTTCTTCCAAGTCTCCTGCATGACAAGGCTCGGTCTCTACTTGTTACATGAAGCCTTTAAAGCCTCAATACCTAAAGACTCGTGATGCAAAAGGTGATTACCATGGAGTGGCTATCTGTCATTCCACCAAAAGTGTTGGTTGTTCAAGTGTAAAGGCAAACTTTGATTCATTCAAGATGATTAAAGTGTGAAGAAAGTTAACCCAGACACTGAGGTAAGGCTTGAGAATGCCTCTACAAATGCCATGAAGAAACGAAGTGGGCTTTAAGATCACACAAGAAATCATAAGTCATTGTACAAGTGAATTTAATGTTGTGGAGTGTCTTGCTACTGGGAAGTATGCTCATCGGTATCACGTCTTCATCCATGACTTTGGATGCGAGCATTCACTACAGGGTTTCTCCAAGTAGTGCTGGAAATCGAGTCCTGAAAGGGTATCGTGGAAAAAAGGAAAACAAAATTGAAAAAAAATGAAATGAAGTCAATCTTGAGTCATTTATCTTTCTTGCAAATCGTCAAACTTTTGTTTTTCGAAAATAGAAAAGAGCAAAAGAAAAAATGATGAATAATCAAAAGGAAAATTGGGATGTCAAGTTTTTCTAAGGTCAAGTGTTTAAGCAAAAAATAACAATTTGACGCTTTCTCCCGAGATGTTTGTGCGCATTTTGCTTGAAAACCTTCACCCTTCACTGTTCCAAAATAAAGGATGTTCCCCAACAAACACCGTCACTGCCCTTAGTAATGATGTAAGCCTTTACACTGGGGCAGATTGGCCTGGCCAAAATTTTCCTTGCTTGCGCTAGTTGGGTGATCCCTGAATCCATTGAGACAAACAAAGAACTTCCAAAAAGAGAATAAGTCCACTAGATTGAAAACCCGAAAGGGCAGTCTGTAAAGAAAAAAACAACTCATGTTGAGGTCATCTAATCGTAGAGTTAATCTTTTGAAAATAAAGCAATCAGAGTTCAAAATGATGTGTGGCCTCCTTTCTTTATCCAAAAAAAAAAAAAACAAAATATAACCATTGTTACCCCGTTTGAGCAAAAAACAAATTCCTTTTCAAATTATCCCCAAGCAAGGGTTGTCACCAGGTAGAAGTCAACTCATGATGTAAATGAAGAGCACTCAATGATCAAACGAAGAAATTTCATCAGGAAGAGTGAACAAAGAAAAAACAAAAAGAACAAAAAAATCACAAAGTGATGATGAAAAGATGAAAAACGAAGTTCAAGAAAAAGAAGAGTGCTCAAAAGATCAAATAGTCGACACTATGCCAGATGATAACCCTCGTTTCAAAAAAATAATAACCGACAAACATTCATTTGGGCCTTTAACCCTTTCTTTCGATACCTTCTAGCCCTAGCCACATTACAAGCCTAATAAAGTCCACACAGATTGAATGATATTTGCTCAAATTTTCATAAAGCTTAATTTTGCGATAAGACTAAATGACTTGCAATGTGTCCAAAAAAAAAACAAAACAAAAAAAAACAAAAACAAAAAATTTGAAAATTAATGAAAAAGAAAAAAAAAGAAAAAGTAATGTCTCATGAAGAAGGGATCTCTTTGCCAACCAGCCAGCAGCATGCAAAAGAAAATCAAACCAATTGGGTCATCCTTTTAACCGATCCTTTTTATGCCCACTACCTCTTCCAAACATAATCCCATGCCAAAAACTGGGGCAGCTTTGTGAGTCTCCCAAGAGTTTTTTTATCAACCCATAATTTCAAGACTGGGGCAGCTTTGCGAATCTCACTTGAATTTTTCACCCGAATTTTCAAAGATCCATACCCCATGCTCATTTTCCCAAGCACCGAACTGGGACAACTTTCGGGATATCCCGTTTCACTTTAACATTCACATATCACATCTTCGGCGAGGAGTATATGGGGAATAATGTGCCCACGTGGTTGTCCTAGTCTTCTCCAAACCATCCTAAACATCTGTCATTATTCTTCACTTGCCAGTAAATTCAAGCATGTGTGCGTCGATGTCTCGAAAGAAAAGTCAAAATGTAATCATATCAAACATTAGACCTCGAATGTATGACATTCCTCAATTTCACAAAACATTTGAAAATAAAGATCAGTTTGATGATGATTGCAAGTAAGAAGAATGACTCAAAAAAAAAAAAAAAATATGGGAAGACGAAACACAAAGCAAAGCATATGTTTTCCATATGTGTGCATCCATCCATCAAAAGAATATCTTTCAGATCGAAACCCTCTTCATTCATATGAATGGTTGTCGAATCCTTCTTCGAAAATACAAAAAGAATAACATTATGGTCTTTCCTTCAAGTCATGTTGTTTCATGTTGATCATGTTTTTCTCTCATTTTGGGGTTTTGACACCCACATCTTTACACCATGTTCACCGCCTTTAAGATAGAGTTTCAACATTCTACCATGGTCTTTACACTTTGTTTCTCCTATTCCCATATTAAGACCTTCTCTTTGGAAATGGTCACTAATGCCTTTTCAAAAATCATTTTTTTGTCAAAATTACAAAATAAAAAAAAAACCATTTCACAAAACTACAAGTTTCAAGAATTTCCAAATTTGAAAGCCCAGTTTCTACACTGGCCCACAAAGCCCAGTTTCACCTGGCACCTTAAACTCAAGTTTTTACTTTCTGTTATCGGCCCTCTGCATGGCAATGGTCGGATTTAAATTTCTGTTCTGTGAGTTTGGCCATCTGCGAGGCAATGGTCAAATCCAGGTTTTAGTTTTCCGTTATCGGCCCTCTGCATGGCAATGGTCGGATTTAAATTTCTGTTCTGTGAGTTTGGCCCTCTGCGAGGCAATGGTCAAATCCAGGTTTTAGTTTTCCGTTATCGGCCCTCTGCATGGCAATGGTCGGATTTAAATTTCTGTTCTGTGAGTTTGGCCCTCTGCGAGGCAATGGTCAAATCCAGGTTTTAGTTTTCCGTTATCGGCCCTCTGCATGGCAATGGTCGGATTTAAATTTCTGTTCTGTGAGTTTGGCCCTCTGCGAGGCAATGGTCAAATCCAGGTTTTAGTTTTCCGTTATCGGCCCTCTGCATGGCAATGGTCGGATTTAAATTTCTGTTCTGTGAGTTTGGCCTCTGCGAGGCAATGGTCAAATCCAGGTTTTAGTTTTCTGTTATCGGCCCTCTGCATGGCAATGGTCGGATTTAAATTTCTGTTCTGTGAGTTTGGCCCTCTGCGAGGCAATGGTCAAATCCAGGTTTTAGTTTTCTGTTATCGGCCCTCTGCATGGCAATGGTCGGATTTAAATTTCTGTTCTGTGAGTTTGGCCCTCTGCGAGGCAATGGTCAAATCCAGGTTTTAGTTTTCTGTTATCGACCCTCTGCATGGCAATGGTCGGTTTTAAATTTTTGTTCTGTGAGTTTGGCCCTCTGCGAGGCAATGGTCAAATCCAGGTTTTAGTTTTCTGTTATCGGCCCTCTGCATGGCAATGGTCGGATTTAAATTTCTGTTCTGTGAGTTTGGCCCTCTGCGAGGCAATGGTCAAATCCAGGTTTTAGTTTTCTGTTATCGGCCTTCTGCATGGCAATGGTCGATTTTAAATTTCTGTTCTGTGAGGGTGGCCCTCTGCGAGGCAATGGTCAAATCCAGGTTTTAGTTTTCTATTCTTCCATCTTTCTCTTTTGGAAATCCAGACGAAATTAGTGTTTCTTTCTTTACTTAGCTTTTACTCTGATAATACAAAAATATCAACTTTCATATTATCCAGTAATAGCTAAGTAAAGAGGGGCAGCTGTCAACACCCAATTTCGTCCGGATTGACTAAATAACGACTCTCTTTTTATTCTGCCTTATTTCTATTTTCCTTTTTTTTTATTTTTTTTTATTTTATTTTTATGTTATTTATTTCTTTAATTCACTTTATTATATTTTATTATTTATCCTTTTTATCTTTCTTGGTTATTTTATTTTATTTTACTATTATTAAGTTATTTTACTTCATTTTATCTTCTTAATTTTATTTTACTATATATATCATTTCATTTTATATTATTATGGTTTTTTTTTTTTTCCTTTTTGGCTCCCGTAACCACCCCTCTGCTCTACACACCCGTAACCACCCCAACCACTTTTTTTTTTTTCACTCCCAACTCCATTACCCCCAAGACCAGCCATCATTCACCTGGGAACAAAGACCTCTGCCTCCACCACATTTCTGGTCACCATCGTTTTTCACCCCACACCCAATCAAAACAACCACAATTCTTCCTAAACACCTTACCTTCTTCTTCCATTTTCATCACCCAATGACATCCTATCATCACCTGCAACTCGAACAGAACAACACAATACTCATTATTTTCTTTGCACACTTCACCTTCATCATTTCCCCTACCTTCTTCACCCAATCAGAAAACCAAGATTGAAAGAGTAAACTGAAAGAATAATTTCAACAAATTGTTAGTGATTATCTTTGGTTCCAAGCCCAGTGGTGGTGTGAGTGGCAAGGCTCCAATGGCGGCGATGCTGTAAAGAGATGAACCCAGCCAAGGGTTTGGTCTCGCATTGTACAAGAGAAGAGCGACGACAAAGGCGCGAACGAAACCTCAGTCAACGACAATGACGGCGCTTCCAACATTGGCATTGTCGCCGGCGATGTCTTTGTCCAGCCGCGGGACGCGACGGTGTCGTATCGGAGGCGGCGGCTTGTGTGCATGTGCGACGGAGGCGAACCCCTCCCTGGGTTGCCGTTTTCGAAGAGAGACGAGAGAGAGACAATGGCGCTGCGGTTGGAGACGGTTCCGGTGGTGTTTGGGGTTGCCGCCGACGTCCAGACTGGAAGAGGGGTTCGTCGCGGTGGCTGGTCCGGTTTGGAGGCGGCAACCGGCAGGGTCTGTGGCGCCGGTGGTGTCCTGGTTCGAGACGGCTGAGCTCGCCCAGGCGGCGTTTGACGGAGGTCGCCGGCGGCAATCGACATTGAAATCGGCAGAGGCTGCGGCGTGGGTGTGCATCAGGTTCGGGTTTCATCAAATGGAGTAGAGAATTCCTGAAAGAAAGCAAACCCTTGGTCCTATTTGCTGGGCCGGTTTCTTTTCTTAAAAAAAAAAAAAAGGGGCAAAATAAAAAAAACAAACAAACAACCTTTTCTACTTTACACACACATATTTCTCATCCACACCCCCTTCCATTTGGGCTTAAGCCAATTCTGTTTCTGCCAATAAAATTAAAGAAGGGAATTGGGCTCGAGCACGCTAGTTCGGAATACACCTCTATTTTTCATCTTTACACCCGTGACGGGTACAAAGACAAAAAAGGGTGAATTGGACCTGGCTGGTGGGCTAGCTCCTCTTTCCGGTGACGTTCAATTCCTATTCACGCCCCCCACTGTGTTTCTGCAAACAAAAAGGAGTTTGGGCATTGGGCCCATTTCGTTTCTAACACCTCCAAACCTCATTGCTGCACCCATATTGGACTTGGACTGAAGCTGGTTGGGTTACACCTCTGGTTTTTATCTCTGCACCTCTATTTTTGTTGGGTTGTTCTCTTGCTTTATTTTTATGCTTTTGTTTCTTTATTTTTAGTATTTGTTTGGTTATTAGTTTTTACTGTATGTAACCCCTTGTATGATAACCCCACTCCTAGATCTGGTCTTTTATTTTTATTTTATTTGCTGCACTTTAAACACGAAAAAGACGATAATAAAAAATAATAATAAATAATAATAATAACAAAAAATACGTTTTAAAGGTTTAAGCGCACGTGTGACCGCTCGCGTCGTCCTTGTGCTAAAAAACCTTTTCTTCTTTTCTTAAATAAAATTTCAAAAATACGTTTTAAAGGTTTAAGCACACGTGTGACCGCTCGCGTCGTCCTTGTGCTAAAAACCTTTTCTTCTTTTCTTAAATAAATATACAAAAATATATTTTAAAGGTTTAAGCACACGTGTGACCGCTCGCGTCGTCCTTGTGCTAAAAACCTCTTCTTCTTCCTTAAATAAAATAATAAAAATTACAAAAATACGTTTTAAAGGTTTAAGCGCACGTGTGACCGCTCGCGTCGTCCTTGTGCTAAAAACCTTTTCTTCTTTTCTTAAAAAGAAATTTCAAAAATATGTTTTAAAGGTTTAAGCACACGTGTGACCGCTCGCGTCGTCCTTGTGCTAAAAACTTCTTCTTCTTCCTTAAATAAATTTACAAAAATATGTTTTAAAGGTTTAAGCACACGTGTGACCGCTCGCGTCGTCCTTGTGCTAAAAACCTTTTCTTCCTTCCTTAAATAAATTTACAAAAATATGTTTTAAAGGTTTAAGCACACGTGTGACCGCTCGCGTCGTCCTTGTGCTAAAAACCTTTTTCTTCTTTTCTTAAATAAAATTTCAAAAATACGTTTAAAGGTTGAACACTCGTGTGATCGTTCGCATCGTCCTAGTGTTCAATACTTTTCTCTCTTATTTACGTAATATTAAACGAGGGTATGAGTGCTCGTGCGATCGTCCGCATCAGCCTAGCACTCATTGCTCTCAAGTCTTCCTAAATAAGCAGATAACAGTATGAGTGCTCGTGTGATCGTTCGCATCGTCCTAGTGCTTAATATCGTTATCTCTCTTTTCAAAAATAATTAAAAGTATTTAAATATCATTTTAAAGGAATGAGTACTCGTGCGACCGTTCGCGTCGGCCTAGTACTCGTTACCTTCTTTTTCTCGAAAATATTAAAAATATAAAATCTCCAAAAATTAAAAACATCTGCTTTTCCAAACAACAAACAATCTTTTAGCTAGAACTACGTAACCCTGATTTCTCATTTTGAATGAGAATACGTAGGAGCAAGGTCAATCCTTGTCGGGCCCAAAAAACTAAAAAATATATTTTGTTTATTTTTATTTTTATTTTAGGGATAGTTAAACATTTTGAAACCCACATCAAATTCGCGTATTTAGTTAAAGGTATTGCCTTAGGGCAGGCGTTGTGGGGTGCTAACACCTTCCCCACGCGTAACCGACTCCCGAACCCAATCTTTGGTTTTCGTGGACCGTGCTTTATCGTTTTGAGGTTTTTCCATAGTTTTCCATAATAAACTATGGTGGCGACTCCAAATCTCTTTTTAAAATACGATTTCTTTTTGGATCGTCGTCCCGTCGCGATTCCGGTTGCGACACGCACATTGCCTAAGTCTTGTCGTATTTGATTAAGACAACGCACACAAGGACAAAAATATCTCCCGCTGACAAACTTAGCATTTTGTTCAACGTATTGCAAGAACTTCGAAACACCCTTCTCATATTCTTCACTGATGCGACGTTCCTTCATCCAGCTTCGATCCATACTATGTTCGTAAAATCATCAGTTCAAGTGTTTTAACTCTCACAAGGTTAGGCCCTACTCATTCAAAAAAACTAATTTTCATAATTATATCAGCCACGTGCATTGAAGTCTACATCATAAAATTGATAAGATTTCGGCAGCATTTCGCATTGGTCTCCGAAATACACGAAATGAGAGTAGTCAACGATGACCACAATCAAATATGCATCCGGAGAACAACACAAGTACTGAACTGAAATTTTATCAATCTTATCCTTAAACTCCAATTGACATGGTATTGCAAATTATGGAAATTAATTTTCTCAAACTGTCCAATCGGACAATTCAAAATTTAACACAAACGATTAAAAGATTAATCGTTTGTCTTAAATTTCAAACGGGAACTAAGTGTCACTCAATGATTTGATACTTATAATAACACAACGAATACAGATATATTCAAAAGCCAATTACATAGTCACATTTTACAGTAAAAAACGTGCATTCACAAAACTCAATTACATGCATACAAAAAATTTTCAACCAACAAGCTAACTTGAAAAGTAGATTCGAAATGAAAAGGAGGAAAACGGAGGAGTGAACGGCCTAAAACGCAGTCCAAAAACAGTCAAAGAAGCCGTCCAAGAACACGCAAGAGTCTGCAAAAAAACGGACCGAAAACGATTTTTAATCGGTTCAAATCAAAGGTATTTCATCACAGAGCAATGTAATCGGATTGAAAATCAATTTAAACGGTCCAAAAACGAGAAAACGCACCTGGAAATCAATGGCGCAGCAGCGTTTTGTGGAGGAAGACGATGAACAGTGTTTTCGCGTTTCCAAAAGTTAACTGGTCACGGGTTCGCGGGAGCACGATTTATAGTCTTAGACGTCCGGCACGCTGGTGGACGGACGCCTATAATATTATAGATGTCCGGTTCGTCACTAATATGACGTCTTTGAGGATTTAAAAATGATATTCGCGGGTGGGTTTAAACGTCCGTCCTGGGTTGTGCCGGACGTCTATAATATGATAAACGTCCGTTTGGGGGGGCTGACATCTATTATACTGAACAACTGAACGTTTCAACTCCCCATGGCAGCCCATAAACGTCCGTCCTAGGAGGGCCCGAACGTCTATAATATTATAAACGTCCGGCCCCCCAGATTGGACGTTTAAGGACCTGAAGAAAATTAAATATCCAACCACCCTGTCAGTACATTAAACGTCCGGTATGCGGGGACGGACGTTTATAATATTATAGACGTCCGGGCCCTCCCAGGACGGACGTTTAACGTCCCTACTTTGGGAATTGAAACGTTTAGTTGTCAGCCTCGTAGACGTCCGTCCCCCTGACACGGACGTTTAAGGGCTGCCATGGGTACTTGAAAACGTTTAGCTTATAAACGTTCAGTTGTCAGCCTATTAAACGTCCGTCACCTAGGACGGACGTTCACTCAAGTATAAACGTCCATCTCGGCCAAGGACGGACGTTCAAAGGCTACACATGATTTTCACTGTTCAGCCTATTAAACGTCCGTCTCGGCCAAGGACGGACGTTCAAAGGCTACACATGGTTTTCACTGTTCAGCTTATAAACGTTCAGTTGTCAGCCTATTAAACGTCCGTCACCTAGGACGGACGTTCACTCAAGTATAAACGTCCTTCTCGGCCAAGGACGGACGTTCAAAGGCTACACATGGTTTTCACTGTTCAGCCTATTAAACGTCCGTCACCTAGGACGGACGTTCACTCAAATATAAATGTTCGTCTCGGCCAAGGACGGACGTTCAAAGGTAACACATGGTTTTCACTCTTCAGCCTATTAAACGTCCGTCTCGGCCAAGGACAGACGTTCAAAGGCTACACATGGTTTTCACTGTTCAGCTTATAAACATTCAGTTGTCAGCCTATTAAACGTCTATCACATAGGACGGACGTTCACTCAAGTATAAACGTCCGTCTCGGCCAAGGACGGACGTTCAAAGGGCTGACATGTGTTCACTTGTTCAGCCTATTAAACGTCCGTCACCTAGGACGGACGTTCATAACATTATAAACGTCCGTCTCGAAGAGGGACGGACGTTCAAAGGGCTGACACGTGTTCACTTGTTCAGCCTATTAAACGTCCGTCACCAAGGACGGACGTTCATAACATTATAAACGTCCGTCTCGACCAAGGACGAACGTTCAAAGGCTGACAGGGATTCACTTGTTCAGCCTATTAAACGTCCGGCTGCCAAAGCCGGACGTCTATAATCTTATACACGTCTGGCTCGACCCAGGACGGACGTCTACAGTTCCACTTATTTACTAATATGCCACCGGTCAATTATATACGTTGGGGCTTTTGTGGACGAACGTCTATTGGGAGACGTTAAAACCCCTTTCTGCACTAGTGGTTCTTGTGTATGCAGGAGACAATTCGAACTAGGAGCAAGATAACTGCAGAACCTCTTATTGAAGGTTTAGACGAGAGTAGACGGAGGAGAAGAATCCAAACATCTAGAGAACTTTTCCCTCCTCCGGAAACTCTGTTGCAACCATCACCACAAGGTTCTGACCATAGCATAGAAAATATGGAGAACAATAATATCAGAAGAACTCTTGCTGATTACACCAATACAGCTGGACCTAAGCACTTTAACAGTATAGTTAGACCTAGAGTCAATGCAGCTAACATGGAGGTCAAACCAGCATTGATCCAACTGGTGAAGAGCAATCAATTCAATGGGTTATCTCATGAAAGCCCATATGAGCACCTCACTACATTTAATGAGATCTGCAACACAGTGAAAATCAATGGGGTGCCAGATGAAGCGATCAAACTTAGCTTGTTTCCTTTCTCATTAGGAGGCAATGCTAAGCTTTGGTTAAATTCTTTTCCAGAGGGAAGTTTCACAGAGTGGGAAGCAGTGGTAACCAAGTTTCTAAATAAATACTTCCCATAATCAAAGGTGAACAAAGGCAAGCAAGAGATTTCTTCATTCAGGCAGGGCATGGAAGAATCACTGGGTCATGCATGGGATAGATACAAAAGCTTGCTACGAAAAAAACCCACGCATGGATTCGATGAAGTGGAAGTAGTCCTTACCTTCCTTGGAGGTCTTGGTTCACAAACCAAGATGATGCTTGATGCCTCAGCAGGAGGAAACATTAAATGGAAAACTCTAGAGGAAGCAACAGAAATTATTGAAAATATGGCTATTAGTGATAATGAGCTCAACAGTGAAAGATGAGCTCCTATGCAATAGAAAGGAGTTCTACAATTACAGACACATGATGCCTTGCTAGCACAAAATAAAATTCTAACTCAACAGCTGGAGACTCTTACTAAAACACTTGCACAATTGCCTAAAGAGTTGAAAACTGCTGCACAGGTACAATCTCAGTTATGTGAATTATGTGGCGGTGACCATATCAATGGTCAATGTGCCTTTCCAGCAAAAGCCGTGGAGGATGTGAATTACATGACCAATCAATACCGTCAAGGGAACTACAATCAAGGGTGGAAACCACACCCAAGCATTGGTCAAGGGCAAACTGGGCAAGCTGGTCAATTTAATAAGCAACAGCAGCAACCCACCTTATGGCAGCAGATTTCTATGCTTAATGAAAGGTCCATGAGGATGGAAGACACTCTTAATAATTTCATACAGAAAACTAAGTCTACCCAAAAGAGCACTGAAGCTGCTATCAAGAATTTGGAGATTCAGATGGGGCAGATCACCAAGCAGGTGGAAGAAAGGCCAAATAGAAATTTTGGGGCTAATACTGAGGTTAACCCCAGAGAAGAATACAAGGTGGTAGAGAGTGCTAAAAATGAGATAGTTGAGTTAGACAAAGGAGAAACAGAAGAGAAAAGAGAAATAGAGAGCAAAAATACTTCTCCTTTTCCAATACATCAAGGGAAACAACTGGATTTCACAGAATTATTCGAGATGGTGGATAATGATGCACCTTGGGAGCAGATTCTACAACAAATTACGGTTTACACTAAATCTGATGAAGACGTCTCTACAAAGAAAAGACGTAGAGATGATGAGGCAAAGAAGTGTAAAACTGTTAAAAAGGAGTCATTCCCTCCAAAAGCAACAGATCCAGGAGGCTTTTCTATCCCTTGTACCATAGGGAAGAAAAGGATTAAAAAAGCTCTTCTTGATTTAGGTTCAAGTGTTAACTTGATACCTTACTCTTTACTGGAGCAAATCGGCGATGTTAATATGAAACCTGTAAAGGTTAATTTAGTAATGACTGATGGATCTTCAAAGGAACCATGTGGGATTGCAGAGGACATCATAGTTTGTGTTGGAAAACTCCAGTTCTTGGCAGACTTTGTGGTGATGAAGATGGAGACAGAAAAGATACCTATCATTCTTGGAAGATCGTTTATGAAAACGACCAAAGCTATCATTGATGTAAACGAAGGTATAGTGGTGCTCCAGGACCGAGAGGAGAGAGTTGTTGTAGATGTCTTTAAAGATGAGACGCAAACAGAGGAGGAAGAAGCTAGTTATAAAGCTGCATTTCAAGATGCACACATGACTAGCCATAAAGATGAAAAGCCCAAGGTTACAGGTAACCATTGTTTGTTGTTTCAGGTGCATAAAGGAGAACATATTGGAAGAGGAGGAAAAGTTCCTGATGACTGGAATAAAGGAAGACCCCAACTTGGTACACCTGTGAGAATCAAAAACAAGTTGTGGGTTGTGAAAGGCTATGAAGAGAAGGAGATGATAGAGATAGAGTCTCCACATTCTAGAAAAATCAAAGCAGTACACAGGAAACAACTGATGAGTTGGTGGGACAAGAACATCAACTATGAAGAAGGAATTTGAACTTTATTGGGTCAAGCTAATGACGTTAAAAGAGCGCTTGTTGGGAGGCAACCCAGTGATGTAAAAACTTTTGATTTTGTTTTGTAACTTTTAATTTGTGGACATTATTTTTGTAAATACTTTATTGGATATAGCATCTACTGAAGGATGCTAGGTGGTTAAGTATCTACTGAAGGATACTAAGTTTGTAACACCTACTGATGGGTGTTGGTAAGTCTGTAACACCTACTAATGGGTGTTGGTAAGAAAATTCTGCACCTACTAATGGGTGTTGGTAAGATTGTAACACCTACTGATGGGTGTTGGTGGATTTTGGGTCAGGCTCGTGACATTAAACAAGCGCTACCTGGAAGGCAACCCAGTTGATTGATTGTTTTTGTTTGTTTCATTGTAGTAGTATAATAGGGTTGTGCATAAGTAACCTGAGAATTGAATTGCAGGGAACCAGTGAGGGGCATGTTTAGGAGGCACGTAGGTTAAGAAAAGAAGGAGAAGAGCACTTCACAAAAGTGCCGCTGAGCGGCAAGTTACCGCTGAGCGGTACTATCGCAAAGTGGGCTTTAGTTTCCCCTTAGCGGGACCCGAGCCCATTAGGGTATTTTTATACCCTAAGTTGCACAAATGCTCTCACTTTCAGGCTCTTCTCTGCACAAACACTCCCACATACCTTTTCCAAGGTTCTCCACATCTTTTACCTCTTCTCTTTTGAAAAATTTCTCTTCCACTCACTTTCTCACTAGTGTTTCATCTAAGTTTGGGGTTGGAAGAGAGCATCTTAGCTTGGAAGCATTCTCATTGCATCTAGTATCTCCACCCAAGTAAGTAAAAGCATTTTGTTCATTCTAGGGTTCTTGATTTTGAATGTGATTGTTAAAGGATGAATATTTAGGGGTTTTGATTTCTATGCATGATTTGATGATATAATTGATGTTTGAACCGATTAAACTGCATGATTTTGATCTGGAAAACTGAAAATTACATTTGGGTGGAGTTAGGACAGCTTAAAAAGTGGTTTTTCACAACTCTGCAGAGTTACCGCTCAGGGGTAAATTGCCGCTGAGCGGCACTCTGCCAGACCTGAAATTTTTGAAAATTTGTGTTCTGGAATGTGGCACTGGTGGCGCTGAGGGGTAATTCTGACCCTCAGCGGTGGTTTAGCTTCAAAAGGAGTTGTATTCTGTGTTTTACTAATGATTAACATCATGTTCTGTGGTTTTGTATCTGTGTTTGATTGCAGGAATGGCATCCTCTTCAGGAAAAAGATTGAAATCCATGGCAACCAAGAGAAAGGAAAAGGAACCAGAACAGCCCCATTCTAGTAGGTTCCTCTCTCAGAAACATGAGAAGCACTTCAAGGTGGTGCAAGACAGGAGACTCTTTATGGAGAGAAAAGTTGGAATGATACCTAATTTTGCTCCTCAATTTGGAGAGCAATTGTTAGGGAATGACTGGGGAAAGCTAGCCATATATCCTGCACCTGCCAACATAATTGTGGTAAAAGAATTCTACACCAATGCAAAGAAGATTGGTGATTATCCAGCTGAAAATTATCTTGGCTGTGTCAGAGGCCATGCTATCAGGTATGATCCTGATTCTATTAATAACTTCCTGGATATTGTGTGGGCTGGTGAGCAGTGCCAGTTTGCTCTTTGCATGGAGGAAGGGGCTGATTTTGAGGATGTAGAGAGAGTACTATGTATACCTGGAGGACACTTCCAAAGGAATAGATCTGGTTCAGTGGTAAACGTTAGGAGGACTGATCTGACTCCTCTTGCAAAGTATTGGATGGCATTTTCTCATGCCAACATTCAGCCATGTTCACATGTGTCAGATATTACTCTCAGCAGGGCACTCTTCATCTACTGTGCTATCAGGAATTTAAATGTTAATATTGGGCAGGTGATAGCTGATGAGATTAGTGTGTGTGCCAATACCTCAAATAACAAAGCACCACTAGGACATCCCTCCTTAATCACTCACCTTTGCAAGATAGCTAGGGTGGACACTTCTGCTCCACCATTTGAAAGGCAAAGAAAAGCCATTGATGAGGCCTATTACAGACAGTACTGTGGAGGTGAGGAGGCAGCTCAGCCAGTTCCACCATGACGTGCTCGCAGAGAGAGAGGGCAAGCATAGAGCCAGACATCTGCTGAGACACATGAAGCAGAACCGTTCCAGATGACGGACATGTACATGTCTCTTATAGGTGCTCAGTTACAGTCCATTCATAGAGGGCAGGTGGCTACTGCTGAGATGATTGTGGGGATGTATGATACACCTCCAGCTCACAGGTGGACTATGGAGGAATTCCATAATGTGGTAGCTTGGCTAGAGGAGCCGGTGCAAGGAGGAGGAGCTGAAGCAGCTGAAGCTTCAGTTAGGGAGATGGAAGAAGATGAAGCTGATGATGATGATGCATTTGAAGATGATGTAGATGAGGAAGAAGAGGAAGATACAGAGGACAGCTCAGATTGATGAGGAGCTGAGATAGCATTTACTGATGAATGCTATCATGAACTTATGCTTTTGTTGGTTTAAGTGTTCTGAATTTATTTACTTTTGTTTTAGATTAAGGTTGATGTACTCTATTGGAAACCTGGTTTGTTATGATGGTTTGCTATTGACTGTGATTGTGTGATAAGTAATGCTTGATGATGATTATTGATTGATTGATGTTGAGATAGATGTGCACATTAAATGCTTATACAGGTGATTCACAAGCTTTTTGAACAAATGCAGGATATTATGATTGTGATTGTGAGATTAAGCAGGATGTGTATGTCAAATGTGAATGAGCCTATTTGAGAGGTTTTGAGCTCCAGAGTTTTTATTGATTGAATGCTATTACTTTGAAAGCATGAATGATTTTGCCCAGGTTTTCTATGATTGAATCAATTGCTTGTTTTGCATCATATGATCAAGGCCGTTTGTTGGAACCCTTTTTATTAGCCAAATTCATGAAGTTAGCCCACTAAAAGAGAACACTTTGTGTTCTATCCTTTGAACCCTTAGCCTTGAACATAAATTGAAAACCCTTGTTGAAAAGCTTTACCTTGAGTTAAGTAGAAAATCTTTTGTGGTATTGTTAAATGTTCAAGTTTGGGGTTGTTGGGAAAGCATGAAAAAGAAAAAGGAAAAGCATTGAGCTAAAAGTTAAGAATAAGAATGAAAAGAAAAGAAAAAGCGAAGCTCAATGTAAAGACAAGTTGGGAAAAATAAGAATAATTGTGTTGTTATGATTCTCTTAACTCAAGGATTTTGTGAGCCAGAAAAACCAATTTTCTTGTTAGCCCAGCCACGTTATAAGCCATTGAAAAGTCCTTGTGATGATGCATGCTTGTAAATGTTTTGATTGTGGTTAAATGAAAGGCAAAGTTGATTCATGTGACATTGTGATAGTGGAGTGAATGAGTGATTACCTCTTATACACTTGTGTGTGAGTGAAACACTTTACCTGGTTAGGAAGTATTCCATGAGCACATGAACATCCATGCTTAATTGATTGATCATTCATGAAAAATAGCATTTGTTTGATATTAACTAACTTTGTGAACACTAAAGCATGTGCACATCTTGATTGAAATCTTGGTCAAAAGTTTGATTGAAGTCTTTGCTTATCTTGAAAAGAAATTTTTGAATGAGTGAACCATCATATGAATTGGTAGAAGATTGAGTTACATCTTGTTTGCTTGAGGACAAGCAAAGTTCTAAGTTTGGGGTTGTGATAACAGTTGAAAAACTGTTATTTTCATGCTTGAAATTGATAATAAAAGCAACCTTTAACACTTAGAAACTAGCTTGAAATCATGCTTTTATTCATATTTTCATAAATAAGAGAGCTGGACAGGTTTATGCTTGATTTCAGTGTTTTTGTGCAGGTTTTAAGGTGAATTTGGTGAAAGAAGTGAAGAAGGAGAGAGATGAAATCAGAAAAGACATCAAAAAGTGCAAAAGGAGAAGCCGCAACTGCCGCTCAGCGGCAGTTTACCGCTGAGCGGCACTCAGAAGCTCACGGGGGATCCGCTGAGGGGCAAAATGGCCGCTGAGGGGAAGAAACCAACTCATGCACTTACCGCTAAGCGGTACTTTACCGCTGAGCGACACACTTATGGGCTTGGGCCTAAATTTTCTGTAATTTTAGAATAGTATATAAGCTTTAGGACGTCCTAGGGTTTGTATCTTTGGCAGAAACGAAGCAAACACTCTCTCTTCCACCCCTTTGAAGGAGGATCTTGGATGCTCAGGCTACCTCTTCACCTTTCTAGGGTTTTATCTTTCATTCTTTCATTATTATTCATCTAGTTTCACCATGAATATGGTGAACTAAACCTTGTATTGTTGTTGGGGAATCAATGTAGTCTTGTGAAACTCTCATATATGGAATTTGTTTTTACATCTTATATTTAAGACCTATGCTTTCTTTCATCATTAGTTAGGGTTTTTCCTCTTTGCTCAATGCTTGCTTTGTTTAACTCATTCAATGCATGATTATTGATTTTGTCGATACGGGAACGTACGGGGAAGCCTAGATCTGGGGAATTTCTCCCAATAGTATATTGGTTGCCGTTAAGCTCCTACACTAAAAGAACTAATTATTAGGAATGCTAGGAATCGTATGAACTCGTAATTAGGGATAGGCCTTCTTGCAAGGTAATTTAGAGAGTGGCATTAACAATGATGAAAAGAATGTTGAATTCCTAAAGTATATGAGAGTGGATAAGATGAAATTGATAACCCCAACAACATACTCATCCATATATTCCATTGAAGTGTTTGTATTTTGTTTTAGCCATTGATCAAATTCATGCATACATGTTTATTTTCTGTTTTGCATATTAAACTCCACTTATTTCGTTCTTAAGTCTTAAATAATCAACGAATCACATAACTAAACTAGGCCGTGAGTCCTTTGGGAGAACGATACTTAGTCTTACCGAGTTTATTACTTGAAACGATTCGGTCACACTTGCCGATTGTTCAACAAGTTTGTGGCGTCGTATTTCGGTGTTCATAAATTTGTCATCAAGTTTTTGGCGCCGTTGCCGGGGACTCGTGGTTTAACTGGTTAATTTGTGTGATTATTGACTATCTTTGACTTTAATTTTGAATTTCTGTTTTTATTTTTCTGTTTTTATTTTTTCTGTTTTTGTTTTATTTTATTTTATTTTTCTATTTTATTTTATTTTATTTTATTCTCTAAATCTTATATCTTCTCCCATATCTTTTTGTGCTAACCAAATATTCTAGGGTTTTGTGTTCTTGTGTATGCAGGAGACAATTCGAACTAGGAGTAAGATAACTGCAGAACCTCTTCTTGAAGGTTTAGACGAGAGTAGACGGAGGAGAAGAATCCGAACATCTAGAGAACTTTTCCCTCCTCCGGAAACTCTTTTGCAACCATCACCACAAGGTTCTGACCATAGCACAGAAAATATGGAGAACACTATTTTGTTCTTTCTTCTGGCTTCTCCCCCTATTCTTTGTAATAAGCACTTCTGAATGAGATGAAGTACCCTATGTCTTCCTTCTCATCTCCTCATTAAGAGCACCACTCTTTGCCATTTGCAAAGAAATATCACCATTAGGGGTAGTACTTATCATGGAAACCCGAAATGTCTCCCATGAATCTAGTAAAGAGTTTAACAGGAATAAACCCAATAGATCATCATCAAATTTTATACCCACTCCTGCTAATTGATCATAGCGCCCTTGAAATTCACTCAAGTGATTTGAAACAAGATTTCCTTCCTTGTACTTCAACTCCACAAAATTTTTCAGCAAGTACAATTTATTAGTTCCTAACTTAGAGGCATACAAGGACTCAAGCTTATCCCATAGGCTTCTCGCATGTGTCTCATTAGCAACAAAAATATAAATATTATCATCAACAAACTGCTTAATAAATCCACATACCTGTTGATGTTCAAAATCCCATTCTTCATCTGACTTGGATTCCAATTTATTGGAAGCAAAAACTGG
The DNA here is from genome assembly GCF_029865625.1 of Vigna umbellata. NCBI lineage: Eukaryota > Viridiplantae > Streptophyta > Magnoliopsida > Fabales > Fabaceae > Vigna > Vigna umbellata. Next base: position 57,449,767 of record NC_142168.1, on the reverse strand, counting down.
AAGATGCAAATTTTTCACAAATAGCAAATCCTTCATCTTGCCTTTTGATAACAGTTGAAAAACTATTATTTTCATGCTTAAAATTGATACTAAAATCAACCTTTAACACTTAGAAACTAGCTTGAAATCATGCTTTTGGTCATATTTTTAGAAATAAGAGAGCTGAACAGGTTTATGCTTGATTTCAGTGTTTTATGCAGGTTTTAAGGTGAAGATGGACAAATTTATGAACACCAAAATATGATGTCACAAACTTGTTGAACAATCGGCAAGTGTGACTGAATCGTATCAAGTAATAAACTCGGTAAGACCAAGTATCGTTCTCCCAAAGGACTCACGGCCTAGTTTAGTTATGTGATTTGTTGATTATTTAAGACTTAAGAACGAAATAAGTGAAGTTTAATATGAAAAACAGAAAATAAACATGTATGCATGAATGTGATCAATGGCTAAAACAAAATACAAATACTTTCAATGAAATATATTGATGAATATGTTGTTGGGGGTCAATTTCATCTTATCCACTCTCATATATTTTAGGAATTCAACATTCAAATCATCATTGTTAATGCCACTCTCTAAAGTACCTTTCAAGAAGGCTTCTCCCTAATCACGAGTTCATACAATTCCTAGCATTCCTAATGATCAGTTCATAAGTGCAGGAGCTTAACGACAACCAATATGATATTGGGAGAAATTCCCCGGATCTAGACTTCCCCGTACGCGCCCGTATCGACAAAACCAATAATCATGCATCGAATGAGTTAAACAATGCAAGCATTACGCAAAGAGGAAAAACCCTAACTAATGATGAAAGAAAGCATAGATCTTAAATAAAAGATGTAAAAACAAATTCCATATATGAGAGCTTCAAAAGATTACATTGATTCCCCAACAAACATACAGAGTTTAGTTCACCATATTCATGGTGAACCTAGATGAATAACAATGAAAGAATGAAAGAGATAGAAAAACCCGAGAAAGAGAAGAGGAGAGCTGTCACCATCTCCCAATCTAACCCAAGGGGTGGAAGAGAGAGTGTTTGCTTCGTTTCTGCCAAAGATACAAACCCTAGGAAACCCTAAAGCTTATATATTATTCGTAAATTACAGAAAATTAGGTCCAAGCCCATTAAAGTGCCGCTCAGCGGTAAAATACCGCTCAGCGGTAAGTGCGTGTCACGTTTCTTCCCCTCAGCGGCCATTTTGCCCCTAAGCGGTCCTCCCGTGAGCTCCTGAGTGCCGCTCAGTGGTAAACTGCCGCTGAGCGGTGACTTCGGCTTCTCCTTTTGCACTTTTTGATGTCTTTTCTGATTCCATATCTCTCCTTCTTCACTTCTTTCACCAAATTCACCTTAAAACCTGCACAAAAACACTGAAATCAAGCATAAACCTGTCCAGCTCTCTTATTTCTGAAAATATGAAGAAAAGCATGATTTCAAGCTAGTTTCTAAGTATAAAGGTTGCTTTTAGTATCAATTTTAAGCATGAAAATAACAGTTTTTCAACTGTTATCAGAAGTGAAGAAGGATAGAGATGGAATCAAAAAAGACGTAAAAAAGTGCAAAAGGAGAAGTCGCAACTACCACTCAACGGCAGTTTACCGCTAAGCGGCACTCAGGAACTCACGTTGGATCCGTTGAGGGGTGAAAATGGCGCTGAGGGGGAAGAATCAACTCACGCACTTACCGCTGAGCGGCACTATTTTGGGCTTGGGCCTAATTTTCTATAATTTTACGAATAGTATATAAGCTTTAGGTATTCCTAGGGTTTGTATCTTTGGCTGGGACGAAGCAAACACTCACTTTTCCACCCCTTGAAGGAAGATCTTGGATGCTCAGGCTACCTCTTCATCTTTCTAGGGTTCTATCTTTCATTCTTTCATTATTGTTCATCTAGTTTCACCATGAATACGGTGAACTAAACCTTGTATTGTTGTTGGGGAATCAATGTAGTCTTGTGAAACTCTCATATATGGAATTTGTTTTAACATCTTATTTTAAGACTTACGGCTTCTTTCATCATTAGTTAGGGTTTTTCCTCTTTGCTTAAAGCTTGCATTGTTTAACTCATTCATTGCCATGATTATTGATTTTGTCGATATGGGAACGTACGGGGAAATCTAGATCTGGGGAATTTCTCCCAATAGCATATTGGTTGCCTTTAAGCTTCTGCACTTCAGAATTAATTACTATGAATGCTAGGAATTGTATGAACTCGTAATTAAGGATAGGCCTTCTTGCAAGGTGATTTAGAGAGTGGCATTAGCAATTGATGAAAAGAATGATGAATTCCTAAAAGTATATGAGAGTGGATAAGATGAAATTGATAACCCCAACAACATACTCATCCATCTAATTCATTAAAGTGTTTGTATTCCTCTTTTCCATTGATCAAATTCATGCATACATGTTTAATTACTGTCTTTTGCATTTAAAACCTACAATCAATTGTTCACAAGTCTCAAATAATCAACAAATCATATAACTAACTAGGCTGTGAGTCCTTTGGGAGAAAAATACTTGGTCTTACTGAGTTTATTACTTGATATGATTCGGTCACACTTGCCGAGGGTTAAAAAAGATTTTGGCGCCGTTTTTTGGTGTTCATAAATTTGTCATCACCTTTCCATAGGTGATAATTTTCTCCATTCAAAGGAATCAATTTTGTATGTGCCTCCATCATTCACGCAAACTAAACAGTCCCTTAACCAAACAGCTCTGATGCCACTCTGATGGGGAAAGGGCCAAAAAATTTAACAACTTATCAAACAGTAATAACACAGCGGAAATTCAATCCCCCTTCTTGGGAGAATCTGTGAGGAGCACCAAACAAATAGAACAAAAAATAGAATCCAAAGCACAAAGAGACACCAACAATTTTTAGCGTTGAAAACCCCTCAATGCAAGGGTAAAAACCACGAGTCGTCCATACCAAAGAAAAATCCACTATGATTAATAATAGGGTTCAAAAGAGTCTCCAATAATAACACCAAATGATGTGTTCAATAAGCCAATTTAAATAAGCACAAATGCTTACAAATGAGAACCAAGAAGATGAAAATTCCACAAAATAGGGCTTCTAGTGCAGGACCGATTTCTCCTAATCTAGACCTCTTATTGACGATCCGAACGGTCAGAGTGAAGAACCATATGTCTGGAACCTACTATCCAAAAATCAGCTCGATCCAATGGGGAACGAATTCACAGCAAATAAAACACCAGTGCAGGTTTAGGGTTATGCGAGAATGACTTCCCATTGAATTTGACTGGGTGATGTTGGAGAAAACTCTCCAAGCTCCACTCGGTCTGATGAATAGCGTTGGAAGTGGACGCTCCAGTTGTATTCCGCGTAGTCGCGATAATCTCCATTAGCTATCGTTGGGTCGCTTCAGAGTTGGCCCGTGCGGCTTCCAGACTCTCCAAAGCGGCCGTGTTCTACTGCACCAAGGCAGAGTTCTGCTGCTGTAGAGCTTCTATTACTGATTCCAACAACCTGGTGTTGTCGGATGCATCACGTTCGGTAGGTTGAGGAGGAGGTCTTGGTGCCATTAGTTCTCTGAGAAGCAGAGAAAACAATCGTTAGTTAAGTTCAAAGAGTTTAAAATACTCATCAAACGAACGTTAAGCACACAACAAAAACATGGTGTACTCATAACCTACAGTGTTCCTTAAGGAACAAAACTGCTCTGATACCACTAATGTAACATCCCAAAAATACAGCAATAAACTATATAATAGAATAATTACATTTAATAATATTTCAGTTCAGTCTTACACTAAGAAAACGTACGCACATGGCCGAACGGCCTTACAGAAATAGTTGCTATATTTAAATAATACGTAAGTACGAGTTTGACCGAACGGTTTACAAAAAAACCAAGTACCATACGGTCATACATACAAAAATGAGGAAGTGGCAAAAGACTGCCTCATTACAAAAACTACTCTACTGACCGAACATCCTAAGGTTCGGTCTTAACTTCAACTTCGACCAAATTTTCTTCTTCCAGCGTAACTTCCAACAGCGCATCCCCTTCTGCTCACATCCACACGGATGATCATTGCAACGACAAGACGAACGTACAAGACGAGACAACACAAGAAAAACACAGCGTAAGCTTATGTAATTTAATTCATATATACACATACATTTCAAACAATCCAACACACAAGATAAATTTCATCATACGAATCATACAAAGCCTATCACTAGACTGACTGTCCAGACTGTATGAAATCTGTGTAGCTACAGGCGTTCGTGCACCCGGGTGATGTAGTAACTGGGATGCCCTCAACAGCTGCCACCCGAGGTTAGCCCTATCTGTCCAAGGTGCCCCTAAGGACTAGGACCTCCTGCCGTTCCCACACATGACCTACTCTCCTCTACGTGAAGACGAGTACTCACGGAACATCAGGATGAATAGCCAGCTTAGCATACCCACAGTCATACTTTACAAATTCAATAATCATCCATGAGTCGTTCCTCCCCGGAACGCTCGTCCATAATTCACAACATTTCCATATCACGTTTTCTTCATCTTTTATTAATAACCATCTCATTTAATCACCTCGTACAAAGATTCATGAGGATTGCAAATAACGAACGTTTAACCCGAACTCAGAACTAGACCGAACACGTAGAGCGAGACCAAGAGATCTCAAATTTGAGAGTAGATTAAGACCAAGGGTTGATATCAGGTTTAAGAAAAATAATGAATGAAATCTTTTAACACCAGAAACAAATGGAACGAACGTCAGTTGATAACAGTTGAAAAACTGTTATTTTCATGCTTAAAATTGATACTAAAAGCAACCTTTATACTTAGAAACTAGCTTGAAATCATGCTTTTCTTCATATTTTCAGAAATAAGAGAGCTGGACAGGTTTATGCTTGATTTCAGTGTTTTTGTGCAGGTTTTAAGGTGAATTTGGTGAAAGAAGTGAAGAAGGAGAGATATGGAATCAGAAAAGACATCAAAAAGTGAAAAAGGAGAAGCCGAAGTCACCGCTCAGCGGCAGTTTACCACTGAGCGGCACTCAGGAGCTCACGGGAGGACCGCTGAGGGGCAAAATGGCCGCTGAGGGGAAGAAACGTGACACGCACTTACCGCTGAGCGGTATTTTACCGCTGAGCGGCACTTTAATGGGCTTGGACCTAATTTTCTGTAATTTACGAATAATATATAAGCTTTAGGGTTTCCTAGGGTTTGTATCTTTGGCAGAAACGAAGCAAACACTCTCTCTTCCACCCCTTGGGGTAGATTGGGAAATGGTGACAGCTCTCCTCTTCTCTTTCTCGGGTTTTTCTATCTCTTTCATTCTTTCATTGTTATTCATCTAGGTTCACCATGAATATGTTGAACTAAACTCTGTATGTTTGTTGGGGAATCAATGTAATCTTTTGAAGCTCTCATATATGGAATTTGTTTTTACATCTTTTATTTAAGATCTATGCTTTCTTTCATCATTAGTTAGGGTTTTTCCTCTTTGCGTAATGCTTGCATTGTTTAACTCATTCGATGCATGATTATTGGTTTTGTCGATACGAGCGCGTACGGGGAAGTCTAGATCCGGGGAATTTCTCCCAATATCATATTGGTTGTCGTTAAGCTCCTGCACTTATGAACTGATCATTAGGAATGCTAGGAATTGTATGAACTCGTGATTAGGGAGAAGCCTTCTTGAAAGGTACTTTAGAGAGTGGCATTAACAATGATGATTTGAATGTTGAATTCCTAAAATATATGAGAGTGGATAAGATGAAATTGACCCCCAACAACATATTCATCAATATATTTCATTGAAAGTATTTGTATTTTGTTTTAGCCATTGATCACATTCATGCATACATGTTTATTTTCTGTTTTGCATATTAAACTTCACTTATTTCGTTCTTAAGTCTTAAATAATCAACAAATCACATAACTGAACTAGGCCGTGAGTCCTTTGGGAGAACGATACTTGGTCTTACCGAGTTTATTACATGATACGATTCGGTCACACTTGCCGATTGTTCAACAAGTTTGTGACATCATATTTTGGTGTTCATAAATTTGTCCATCATCAGTTACAACATCATCGAGCCAATTAAATACTGACTCTTGAGAACTTTATCTGAACATCAAAAGACCAGACCAAGAACGAGAACTCTAGAGTGAAACCAATGAATAAGAATATTTCAAGGCCTTCAAAACTAATACTTAGAATAATTCAAATGAAGAAACCTAACACTTGTGAATACTTAGTTTAATTGAATTTAATATCAAGAATTCCAAATGTCAATCAAAAACTGAACGCTATAGTGAGCGAACCCTAGAGAGCTTGAACGAACGCTCGTATTAGAAAAATTTAGCTTATGGAGATAGAACGAGTGCCTGGTGTAAGACCAAACACTTTATTAGGACGAACACTTGGTATAAGACCAGGTGTTACTAACTTATAGAAAAGAGGCTTGATAATTATGCTAAGATACTATTGGAGTTGTATTTAAGAATAACTAAAATATACAATTTCATATATATATATAAATAGATATACTTAAATTTATACCAGGATATCAAGACAGAACTATGCTTGGCCGAACGCTCAAGCACAGTATTTCGAAGTGTAGACGCTCGTCCTCAATTAGGATTCTTCCCAAATGAAAGAATCCACTACAAATCCGAATTCACTAGAAAACCGAACGGTCAAGGATCGTTCAGTAACGTACGTACACTTTCTTAGGGGAATTTCTTACCAGAATCATTATTATTCAAATTCAGTTCTTAACATATAGTTTCAAACCTTTATATATTCATACAATAATCAATTTTTCATATCTCATACCATCCAAACATAGAAATTTCATACAGTTCATGCATCATAACATAGCACAATCATTTTTCCTATCCAATCAAGTCATCGAACGTTCATGCAACACATAATCATATAAATTAAATTAATAAGCTTCCCTTACCTCTAGCGTGAACGATCGTACTAGAGGCAGAAGTATGGTTTGTCTGACTACAATTTCTTCTACCCTCAACGCTCAACCAACTCTTCAAACTAAAACAAATAACAGACCAAAATCATTCAGAACGACACTCAGGACTCATGCAACCAGAACTTGGTTTGCATGTTCACAAGAACGAACAGCTAGGGACAAGAAACTTACCGGTTTCAGAATCCGGAACTGTTCGGTTTAAATTGAAGCTTGGGACGCCGGGAGTGCTCCTACGGTGCCTGAACGGTGATCGAAAAAGAGAAAGGGTGAGTTTTGGTAGAGAGAAGGGGAAGTTTCTAGAGAGAAGGAGGAGAAATGAAAAATCAGAGTTTGAGAAGAAGGGTGCATGTTAAAAGGCTTTTAGTCGCATCAAAGCCAACAAACTCAGTTTCCCCACTAATGTAGTAAAGGGATAACCAAGGATCAATCCAAGGACTCAACTATGATTAAGTTTCAGAGTGTACAGTTAATTCTTGTAATTATTTACTATTTAACTATAAAAACAAGGTGGGGAAATAGAAAATGAAATAATGAAATAAAAAAAATAAGAAAATCTGGTTAAGGAAAGAAAGAATATGAACTAAAAGGAAAAATAAAAGAAAAAGGAACTCTAAACTACCTAACCCAGAAATAGAAATTAAACTAATATGAGAATTACATGCAACTAATATGACTTAAAACTAAAACTAGAAACAAGCAACTCATATTGGAAATTTAAAAGCTAAACAAATCCTAAAACCTAAACGAATATACTCATGNAAGACTGAACACTATAGTGAACGAACCCTAAAGAGCTTGAACGAATGCTCGTATTAGAAAATTTAGCTTAAGGAGATAGAACGAGTGTCTGGTGTAAGACCAGACACTTGCTTAGGACGAACACCTAGTATAAGACCAGATGCTACTACACTTATAGAAAAGATGTTTGATAATTATACTAAGATACTATTGGAGTTGTATTTAAGAATAACTAAAATATACAATTTCATATATATATATAAATAGATATACTTAAATTTATACCAGGATATCAAGACAGAACTATGCTTGGCCGAACGCTCAAGCACAGTATTTCGAAGTGTAGACGCTCGTCCTCAATTAGGATTCTTCCCAAATGAAAGAATCCACTACAAATCCGAATTCACTAGAAAACCGAACGGTCAAGGATCGTTCAGTAACGTATGTACACTTTCTTAGGGGAATTTCTTACCAGAATCATTATTATTCAAATTCAGTTCTTAACATATAGTTTCAAACCTTTATATATTCATACAATAATCAATTTTTCATATCTCATACCATCCAAACATAGAAATTTCATACAGTTCATGCATCATTACATAGCACAATCATTTTTCCTATCCAATCAAGTCATCGAACGTTCATGCAACACATAATCATATAAATTAAATTAATAAGCTTCCCTTACCTCTAGCGTGAACGATCGTACTAGAGGCAGAAGTATGGTTTGTCTGACTACAATTTCTTCTACCCTCAACGCTCAACCAACTCTTCAAACTAAAACAAATAACAGACCAAAATCATTCAGAACGACACTCAGGACTCATGCAACCAGAACTTGGTTTGCATGTTCACAAGAACGAACAGCTAGGGACAAGAAACTTACCGGTTTCAGAACCCGGAACTGTTCGGTTTAAATTGAAGCTTGGGACACCGGGAGTGCTCCTACGGTGCCTGAACGGTGTCTGAAAATGTATCTCAAAAGTATATGAAGAAGTGTTCTCTCTATCTCCCTTTACATGCAGAAAAACCCCTTTATATAGGGTTGGAGAACGAAAAGAGAAAATGAAAAAAAAATGGGAAAAGGGGAACCTTGCTTCACTTGGACGCTTCAATCTTCGCCCTCCACGTGGCATCTCCGGTCAGCTCCATTTGCTCGCCGGTCAGCTTCTCCGGGCAGGTTCTTCTCTGATTAAATGGCGAGAACACAAGCTTCATGATCTGGGTCACCATCAAGAGCTATTGAAGCTCTCTTTCTCTTGCGCTCTCTAGAACCAAGCCCTAGAGGTTTTCTTTCTTTTCCTCCAAATGAATTTCTCGAGCATTGCAAATGAAAATGAATTTCTAGACCCCTATGGCAGCAGTAGGTCCAGCGCCAAAACGGCCCAATTACTTTGAATTTGTAACCCAATTTTTAGGGCCTTTCTGCAATAAAAAAATGAATTAATGCCCAAAAGAAAAATAAAAGAAATATTTTAGCAATTCAAAAATTAAAAGAAAAGTAAAGAAAAAGATTTTTATTAAAAGATTTTCTCAAAAAAAATATTAATATCCTAATTATTTACAAATACTAAAAATTACATCTAAAAACCTATTTTTAACTAGAATTTTATAAAACTAAAGAATTAAGAGAAAAACATAAAACTAGCCTAATTCTAAGAAATTAAAAACTAAAGAAATCTAAGAAATGATTTTTAACAAAGAAAAATATGTAAATCTAGAGTGTTATCAGTGCATGCAGAAGAGAGTGGGACGGAAGTTCAGAAAAAAAATCATTTTTCTTCCCACGTCAAAACGAGCGTCCGCTCTTCTGTTGGCACCTGCATCCCACTATCTGATTTCTGATCCTCGTTGCTTGACACCTGGCGTCTGTGCAGAGGGTTTTGGGTGCGTTTTAATGATTCTAACAGGAAGGTTTTGGATGCGTTTAACGAGGTCTGACACTCGTAAACCTTGAACCGTAAAATTGTTATCATAATTAGTATGGAGTCCACTCTCACCTATATGCTGTACCACGTGGGAAACATTTTTGTTTTAATTAAAATAAAATATTTTTGAAAGATATATAGGTAAAGGCCTAGCGTAAAAAAAAAATTCATGTTAATACGTGTTTTTCAATGATTTTGATTCGATCTTTTTTACTAATCAAATTTTTCAATGCATGTTCATTTACGGTGAATTAGAAAATTTATATAATTTTCAATCTGATTTAAAATATTTAAGTGTTTATGTGTCAAAATTAACAAACAACTTACTTATATTACGAATACGATTTATAAATATTTTCAAATTACTGAATTTTCTCTTACTATAGATCACAATCCATCGTTATTTTTTTCTGACAATTATATTTTTGGTATATTTGTTTTCTGGATGGTGGATGATATATGTAACATCCCAAATTTAATAATATAAAACTACTAAAATGAAACATTACATGGATAACGATAATACAACTACAGATTTGGTGAATAAAAATTTCACCTGAAGAACAAGATAAACTACCTATACTATCAACTTCACTTTTTCCCACTTCAGCTGCTCCAACTGAAAAGAATGTATCCCTAAGCTCACACTAATCAGGTGATCATCACAAACAAGAAATACACACAAAGACATGCCATAGAAAAGTAAGGGTAAGCTAGAGTATCAAAAGCTTTTACATACCGTTTTAAAAAAAATATAACATACATACATGTGATAAATCAAACAACTCAACAATTTATCAAATCCACTTGAAACCCTTTTTACAGTCCAGACAGATGTATTAACATCGGACTCATGGAGAACCTGCACCCGTGTATGGTGGAGCAACCTTGCTCAGAAATAATAATCATAATCCATATCCTCAACCACCACCAACAATACCATACACCAAGGTTAATCCGTCAAACATCTATGGCCCTAACAAGTAACCATAGACTAGGACCTCCAGCTACTTTCCACGGCATAATCACCCATCTCTAGATGAGATAGGGTTATTGAAAGTGTCAAGATCATTCCCCAATCCCGAATTCCCTACTTCAATATATAACACCACATAACCAACTTAGGATATCCCTCCTTGGAATTCCATTCATAACCATATTATAAATATCTCATCATACCTTCACATTACATTAGAATTATCATACTTCGTCATCCATAACATCCTTAAATAAAAATCACACAAAACAGTAAAACAACCCCCACCCTTGAGCACGACTGAACAGAAAAGATCAACACAACCTATAGGCCGAACGGGAAAAACCCTCCCTACATGCGAACATGACCGAATGGTCATTTAGAGAGTAAGACTCAAGCAGAAGTCAAACACTTGAACTTATACCGAACACATATAGCTTAGACTGAACGCTAACTCTATCATAACTGCTAGTACGAGACTGAGCACTAACAAGAATGAGCGCTAGTACGAGATCAAGCACTACCAAGAACGAGCGCTAGTACGAGACCGAGCACTACCAAGAACAAGCACTAGTACGAGACCGAACACTACCAAGAACGAGCGCTAGTACGAGACCAAGCACTACCAAGAACGATCGCAAGTACGAGACCGATCACTACCAAGAACGAGCGCTAGTACGGAGCCGAGCACTACCAAGAACGAGCGCTAGTACAAGACCGAGCACTACCAAGAACGAGCTCTGGACGTGTGCTGGACCGCTTCTACTTTCTTGCTGGACACCACTTTGATTTGCTGGATGTCACCCTTTTTCCAATAATGAAATACCCCTCTCTCATAAGCCCAAAAAGTAAAATCACCGTAATACCCTTTGTGCACACTTCTTTTGTGGAAAGTCTTGAATCATGTGATGGCCCTCTAAATGTCCCAAATTATATTTCCAAAATTTTCCCTGAAATCAATAATGCAATAATTTGCTCAATAATCCACATTAATTAAAATTAGAATTTTTGGTCAAATTAAGCACATTAGTAAAATGGGAAAATACTAGACAATTAAGCACAATTCCCTCCGATTTCCCAGATTAATTCAGCACTAAACTAGTGAAGTGAACAAAATATTGACTCATCAATCATCCTCAACATCTTCAAATGCGTCCTCCTTCTCATCATCTTCATCATCTTCATCTTCATCCATAGCTGAAGTTTCAGCAGCTCCAACTCTACTGCCCTGGGCTTGCTCCTCTGGCCTTGCTACCTGATGGACAAATTTATGAACACCAAAATATGATGTCACAAACTTGTTTTTTAATCGGCAAGTATGACCGAATCGTTCAAGTAATAAACTTTGTAAGACCAAGTATCGTTCTTCCCAAAGGACTCACGGCCTAGTTTAGTTGTGTGGTTTATTGATTAGCTAAGACTTAAAGACGAAATATTTGGATTTTTATATCAAAAGACGAAAATTAATATGTATGCATGAAGTTTTGATCAATGGCAAAAGCAAAAGATAAACACCTTCAATGAAATTATGTATGAATATGTTTTGGGGGTCATTTCATCTTATCCACTCTCATATATTTTAGGAATTCAACATTCAAATCATCATTGTTAATGCCACTCTCTAAAGTACCTTTCAAGAAGGCCTTCTCCCTAATTACGAGTTCATACATTCCTAGCATTCTAATATTAGTTCATAAGTGCAGGAGCTTAACGACAACTGATAACAGTTGAAAAACTGTTTTTCATGATTAAAATTGACACTAAAAGCAACCTTTACACTTAGAAACTAGCTTGAAATCATGCTTTTTATTTTTAGAAATAAGAGAGCTGGACAGGTTTATGCTTGATTTCAGTGTTTTTGTGCAGGTTTTAAGGTGAATTTGGTGAAAGAAGTGAAGAAGGAGAGAGATGAAATCAGAAAAGACAATAAAAAGTGCAAAAGGAGAAGCCGAAGTCACCGCTCAGCGGCAGTTTACCGCTGAGCGGCACTCAGGAGCTTGCGGGAGGTCCGCTGAGGGGCAAAATGGCCGCTGAGGGGAGAAAACAAGTCACGCACTCACCGCTGAGCGGTATTTTACCGCTGAGCGGTACTCTGGAAGTCACGTAGGTCCGCTGAGGGGCAAAATGGCCGCTGAGGGGAGAAAACAAGTCACGCATCACCGCTGAGCGGTATTTTACCGCTGAGCGGCACTTTTGGGCTTGGACTTGACTTTTTGTAATTTACGAATGATATAAGCTTTAGGGTTTCCTAGGGTTAGGTATCTCTGGCTGGAACGAAGCAAACACTCTCTCTTCCACCCCTTTGAAGGAGGATCTTGGATGCTGAGGCTTCCTCTTCACCTTTTTAGGGTTTATTCTTTCATTCTTTCATTGTAATTCATCTAGGTTCACCATGAATATGGTGAACTAAACTCTGTATGTTTGTTGGGGAATCAATGTAGTCTTGTGAAACTCTCATATATGGAATCTGTTTTTACATCTTTTAATTAAGACTTATGCTTTCTTTCATCATTAGTTAGGGTTTTTCCTCTTTGCTTAATGCTTGCATTGTTTAACTCATTCGATGCATGATTATTGGTTTTGTCGATACGGGCACGTACGGGGAAGTCTAGATCCGGGGAATTTCTCCCAATTTTATATTGGTTGTCGTTAAGCTCCTGTACTTATGAACTGATCATTAGGAATGCTAGGAATTGTATGAACTCGTGATTAGGGAGAAGCCTTCTGGAAAGGTACATTAGAGAGTGGCATTAACAATGATGATTTGATGTTGAATTCCTAAAATATATGAGAGTGGATAAGATGAAATTGAACCCCAACAACATATCATACTATAATTTCATTGAAAGTGTTTATCTTTTGCTTTTTGCCATTGATCAAATTCATGCATACATGTTTATTTTCTGTCTTGCATTTTAAACCCCAATATTTCGTTTGTAAGTCTTAGTTAATCAAGATAACAACTAAACTAGGCCGTGAGTCCTTTGGGAAGAACGATACTTGGTCTTACCAAGTTTTATTACTTGAACGATTCGGTCATACTTGCCGATTGAAAACAAGTTTGTGACATCATAATTTGGTGTTCATAAATTTGTCCATCAAGTTTTTGGCGCCGTTGCCGGGGACTCGTGGTTTAACTGGTTAATTTGTGTGATTATTGATTATCTTTGACTTATTTTTTTTATTTTATTTTTAAATTTCGAATTTTTATTTTATTTTTCTGTTTTTTTTTTTTTTTATTTTCTGAATATTATATCTTCTCTTATATCTTTTTGTGCTAACCAAATCTTTTCTAGGGTTTTGTGTTCTTGTGTATGCAGGAGGCAATTCGAACTAGGAGCAAGAAAACAACAGAACCTCTGCTTGAAGGATTAGAAGACAGTAGACGGAGGAGAAGAATCAGAACATCTAGAGAACTTTTCCCTCCTCCGGAAACTCTGTTGCAACCATCACCACAAGGTTCTGACAATAGCACAGAAAATATGGAGAATAATAATATCAGAAGAACTCTTGCTGATTACACCAATAGCTGGACCTCAACATTTAACAGCATAGCTAGACCTAGAGTCAATGCAGCCAATATGGAGGTCAAACCAGCACTGATCCAACTGGTGAAGAGTAATCAATTTAATGGGTTATCTCATGAAAGCCCATATGAGCACCTTACTACATTTAATGAAATTTGCAACACAGTGAAAATCAATGGGGTGCCAGACGAAGCAATCAAACTTAGTTTGTTTCCTTTCTCATTGGGAGGCAATGCTAAGCTTTGGTTGAACTCTTTTCCAGAAGGAAGTTTCACAGAGTGGGAAGCAGTGGTAACAAAGTTTTTGAACAAGTACTTTCCATAATCAAAGGTAACAAAAGGCAAGCAAGAGATATCTTCATTTAAGCAGGGCATGGAAGAATCACTGGGGCATGCATGGGATAGATACAAAAGTCTGCTAAGAAAAACACCCACGCATGGCTTCAAAGAAGAAGTAGTCCTAACTTTCCTTGGAGGTCTTGGTTCACAAGCTAAGATGATGCTTCATGCCTCAGCAGGAGGAAACATTAAATGGAAAACTCCAGAGGAAGCAACTGAAATTATTGAAAATATGGCTACTAATGACAATGAACTCAACATTGAAAAAGGAGATTTTAGTCAGAAGGAGTTGTTACAATTAAATGAGGCTTTGCTTATTCAAAATAGAATTATCTCTCAACAGCTTGAAGAAGTAACTATGAAACTTTCTCAAATACCACAGGAAATACAACAGGTCTCAATGGTTCAAGTGCAACAACCAAAATGGCAGATGCAATTTACTCCAGTTGAGAAAACAACAAAGCTTGAAGAGACTTTCCAAAGATTCTTGAAGACGAATGCGTCTTATTGTCATAATGTGGATGTTGCATTTAAAAAAATGGAGGTTTATGTTGAGAGAATAGTTGACGAGATGAAACATGATAATCTGGAAAGGAGTATAAAACTGTTGTGACTAGAAGTGGTAGAGTGTTAGAGGAGAGACAAAAAGAAAGAGAAGAGAAAGAAAATGAGAGTGAGAGTGAAAAAGAAACATGTGAGTGGAAAGAAAGAGTTGAGAGAGAGAAAAAAGAAAAAAAAAAGAGAGAAGAGAGAGAGGAGAGACAGAAAGAAAAAGAGTATGAAAAGCCACTTCCTTATCCAAAGAGTTATTCAAGGAAGGAGAAAGAAAAGCAGTTGGAAAGATTCATGGAATTGTTTAAGAAGTTGGAGATCACTATACCATTCTCTGAAGCATTGCAACAGATGCCAGCATATGCGAAATTTTTGAAGGAACTCCTCACAAAGAAACACAAGTATATTGAGAAGGAAACTATCAATATACAGGGCAACTGCAGTGCAATCATACAGAAACTACCTCCTAAACTTAAAGATCCAGGAAGCTTCACTATTCCATGCACCATAGGAGATGTGAAAGTTGGAAGAGCATTGATTGATTTGGGAGCTAGCATTAATCTAATGCCGCTATCCATGTGCAGAACAATTCAGGGGCTGGAAATTAAACCAACCAGAATGGCTCTTCAATTGGCGGACAGGTCTCTTAAGTATCCATATGGAGTGGTTGAAGATGTTCTAGTGAAGGTTGACAAATTTGTATTCCCAGTGGATTTTATTGTGATGGAGATGGAAGGAACTAGTGATGTTCCTCTTATTCTTGGGAGACCTTTTATGAAGACTGCTAGAGTTTTGATTGATGTAGAGAATGGTAAGCTTAAATTGAGAGTTGACGATGAAGAAGTCACTTTTGACGTATCCAAGGCCATGACATATCCAAATGATGACAAAGCATGTTTTCAATTTGATGAACTTGACAAGTTTGTATGGTGCAAGAAAGGATGGTGCGAAATATTTCTCCATTGGAAAAAACTCTCATTGATGCATGTGAAGATTTAGATGAAGAAGAAGAGAAATTGATTGATGAATGTCTGATGGACTTGGAAACATTGAAAAAGAGTCCAGAGGAAGATCCAATATTTGAAATAATTGATAAGGAAGAAACAGTCAAAACACAGACACCAGAATTAAAAAGATTGCCATCACATCTGAAATATGTGTTTCTAGAAGAAGATGGAACAAAGCCAGTCATCATCAATAACTCTTTATCTCTACAAGAAGAAGAGCAATTGATAGAAATTCTGAAAGCCAACAAAGAAGCAATTGGGTGGTCAATATCAGATCTCAAAGGTATTAGCCCAACTTACTGCATGCACAAAATTTTTATGGAAGAAGATTATAAACCAAGTGCTCAACCACAGAGAAGGTTAAATCCTGTTATGAAGGAGGTTGTCAGAAAAGAAGTGTTGAAACTGTTAGAAGCTGGTATCATCTATCCAATCTCTGACAGTGAATGGGTGAGTCCAGTACAGGTGGTTCCAAAGAAAGGTGGGATGACAGTAATTTATAATGATAAGAATGAACTTATTCCTACTCGGACAGTTACTGGTTGGCGTATGTGCATTGATTACAGGAAGCTGAATAAAGCTACTAGGAAAGATCATTTTCCTCTTCCTTTCATGGATCAGATGCTAGAAAGGTTATCAGGGCAGGCTTTCTATTGTTTTCTAGATGGATATTCTGGATATAATCAAATTGTGGTGGATCCAAAAGACCAGGAGAAGACGGCTTTTACTTGTCCTTTTGGTATCTTTGCGTATAGAAAGATGCCTTTTGGATTATGTAATGCTCCAGCTACGTTTCAGAGGTGTATGCAGGCAATTTTTGCGGATCTTTTAGAAAAATGCATTGAAGTATTCATGGATGATTTCTCAGTTTTTGGAAATTCTTTCCAAAGATGTTTGGCTAATTTGAACACTGTCCTCAAAAGATGTGTTCAGACAAATCTTGTTTTGAATTGGGAAAAATGTCATTTCATGGTAACTGAAGGAATTGTATTGGGGCATAAAATCTCTGCTAAAGGAATTGAGGTAGACAAAGCTAAAGTAGAAGTCATTGAGAAACTACCTCCACCAACAAATGTAAAGGGGATTAGAAGTTTTCTTGGTCATGCTGGGTTTTATAGAAGATTCATCAAGGATTTTCAAAAATTGCTAAACCATTGAGTAATCTTTTGATGAAGGATGCACCTTTTGTGATGAATGAAGATTGTTGAAAGCTTTTGACACATTGAAGAAGAAGTTAGTGTCAGCTCCAGTAATTGTAGCACCAGATTGGAATCAAAACTTTGAATTAATGTGTGATGCAAGTGATTATGCAATAGGAGTTGTCCTTGGCCAGCGGAAAGAACAAAAGTTTCATCCAATTTATTATGCTAGCAAGGTTCTGAATGATGCTCAATTGAATTATGCTACAACCGAGAAAGAATTTCTTGCTATTGTGTATGCTCTAGAGAAATTTAGACCTTATCTTATTGGGTCCAAGGTAACTGTCTATACAGATCATGCAGCTATCAAATATTTGTTGACAAAACCAGATTCTAAGCCACGTCTGATTAGATGGGTTTTACTATTGCAAGAATTTGATGTAGACATCCGTGATAAGAAAGGAAGTGAAAACTTAATTGCTGATCATTTGTCACGGTTAGTCAATAATGAAGTCACTAGCAAGGAGTCTGAAATCTGGGAATCTTTTTCAGATGAATCACTCATGTATATTCAGCAGAGACCCTGGTTTGCTGATATGGCTAATTTCAAAGCTGCAAGGGTCATGCCGGAAGACTTAACTTGGCAACAAAGAAAGAAATTTTTGCATGATGCCAAGCAGTTTGTTTGGGATGATCCTTATTTGTTCAAAATTGGAGCAGATAATCTTCTGAGGAGATGTGTTACAAATGAAGAAGCAGAAGGAATTCTCTGGCATTGTCATGATTCACCTTATGGAGGACATTTTAATGGAGAAAGAACAGCAGCAAAAGTCCTTCAATCAGGATTTTATTGGCCAACTTTGTTTAAAGATGCTCATAATCATGCTAAAAATTGTGACAAATGTCAAAGAGCAGGGACAATCACTAAACGTCATGAGATGCCTTTACAAGGTATTTTAGAGGTTGAGGTTTTTGATTGTTGGGGTATTGACTTTGTTGGACCCTTCCCTCCATCTTTCAACAATGAATATATTCTGGTAGCAGTGGATTATGTGAGTAAATGGGTGGAAGCATTAGCTTGTCCTAAAAATGATGCTAGCACGGTAATTAAATTCCTGAAGAGGCAGATATTCTCACGTTTTGGCACTCCAAGAGTGTTGATCAGTGATGGAGGATCTCATTTTTGCAATTATCAGCTAGAGAAAGTACTCAAACACTATGGAGTAAAACATAAAGTAGCTGCACCTTATCATCCACAAACCAATGGACAAGCTGAGGTATCTAACAGGGAGATAAAACGGATCCTGGAAAAAACAGTGACTTCATCAAGAAAGGATTGGTCTCTCAAATTGGATGATGCTCTTTGGGCTTATAGGACAGCAATGAAGACGTCTATGGGATTATCACCATTTCAATTAGTCTATGGGAAAGCATGCCATTTGCTTGTAGAATTGGAGCATAAAGCATTATGGGCTTTGAAATTCTTGAATTTCGATCCTTATGAAACTAAATGCACACGCAGACGGCAGATTTTGGAGCTTGAAGAAATGCGATTACATGCATATGATTCATCCAAGGCTTACAAAGACAAAATTAAATTTTATCATGACAGAAAGTTGGTGAACAGAGTTTCCAATCCAGGACAACAGGTATTATTGTTCAATTCAAGATTGAAGATATTTCCTGGGAAGCTGAAGTCAAAATGGTCAGGACCATATGTGATAAAAGAAGTGCATCCGCATGGAGCAATTGAAATATTTAATCCAGTTGCTGCTGATCCACAAAGAAGTTGGGTGGTGAATGGTCAACGTCTCAAACCTTATCTAGGGGGAGAGGTGCAACAATTTTCCACAATGATGTTGTTGGTTGATCCTTGAAAGTTTGGGTCAGGCTCGTGACGTTAAACAAGCGCTCACTAGGAGGCAACCCAGTGTTTTGTAAGTATTTTCTGTTTTTAGATTAGGGTTTGATGTACTTTATTTGAAACCTGGTTTGTTATGATGGTTTGCTATTAACTGTGATTGTGTGATAAGTAATACTGAATGATGATTATGATTGATTGATGTTGAGATAATGTGCACATTAAAATGCTTATACAGGTGATTCACAAGCTTTGTGAACAAATGCATGATATCATGATTGTGATTGTGAAATTAAGCAGGATGTATATGTCAAATGTGAATGAGCTTATATGTGAGATTTTGAGCTCCAGAGTTGTTATTGTTGAATGCTATTACTTTGAAAGCATGAATGATTTTGCCCAGGTTTTCTATGAGTGAATCAATTGCTTGTTTTGCATCATATGATCAAGGCCGTTTGTTGGAAACCTTTTTATTGGCCAAATTTGTAGAAGTTAGCCCACTAAAAGAGAACACTTTGTGTTCAATCCTTTTGAACCCTTAGCCTTGAATATACACTGAAACCTTTGATTGAAAAATCTTTACCTTGAGTTAAGTAGAAAATCTTGTGTGGTATTGTTAAATGTTCAAGTTTGGGGTTGTTGGGAAAACATGAAAAGCATTGAGCTAAGAGCTAAAAAGTAAGAATATGCAAAGAAAAAGAAAAGAAAAGAAAAAGAAGCAAAGCTCAATGCAAAGGCAAAAGAAAGTTGGGAAAGAATAAGATGATTGTGTTGTTATGATTCTCTTAACTCAAGGATTTTGTGATCCAGAAAAACCAATTTTCTTGTTAGCCGAGCCACATTATAAGCCATAGAAAAGTCCTTGTGATGATGCATGCTTGTGAATGTTTTTGATTGTGGTAAAATGAAAGGCAAAGTTGATTCATGTAACATTGTGATAGTAGAGTGAATGAGTGATCATCTCTTATACACTTGAGTGTGAGTGAAACACTTGACTTAGTGAGGAAATATCACATGAACACATGAACATCCATGCTTAATTGATTGATCATTCATGAAAATAGCATTTGTTGGAATTTAAATGACTTTGTGAACACTAAAGCATGTGCACATCTTGATTGAACTCTTGGTCATAAGTTTGAGTGAAGTTGTTACTTATCTTGAAAAAGAGGATTTTTAGAATGAGTGAATCATCATATGAATTGGTTGAAGATAGAGTTACATCTTGTTTGCTTGAGGACAAGCAAAGTTCTAAGTTTGGGGTTGTGATAACAGTTGAAAAACTGTTATTTTCATGATTAAAAATGACACTAAAAGCAACCTTTACACTTAGAAACTAGCTTGAAATCATGTTTTTCCTCATGTTTTTAGAAATAAGAGAGCTGGACAGGTTTATGCTTGATTTCAGTGTTTTTGTGCAGGTTTTAAGGTGAATTTGGTGAAAGAAGTGAAGAAGGAGAGAGATGAAATCAGAAAAGACAATAAAAAGTGCAAAAGGAGAAGCCGAAGTCACCGCTCAGCGGCAGTTTACCGCTGAGCGGCACTCAGGAGTTGCGGGAGGTCCGCTGAGGGGCAAAATGGCCGCTTAGGGGAGCAAACAAGTCACGCACTCACCGCTGAGCGGTATTTTACCGCTGAGCGGTACTCTGGAAGTCACGTAAGGTCCGCTGAGGGGCAAAAGGGCCGCTGAGGGCAGAAAACATGTCACGCACTCACCGCTGAGCGGCACTTTAATGGGCTTGGATTTGACTTTTTGTAATTTACGAATGATATATAAGCTTTAGGGTTTCCTAGGGTTAGGCATCTCTGGCTGGAACGAAGAAAAACACTCTCTCTTCCACCCCTTTGAAGGAGGATCTTGGATGCTGAGGCTTCCTCTTCACCTTTTTAGGGTTTATTCTTTCATTCTTTCATTGTAATTCATCTAGGTTCACCATGAATATGGTGAACTAAACTCTGTATGTTTGTTGGGGAATCAATGTAATCTTGTGAAACTCTCATATATGGAATCTGTTTTTACATCTTTTAATTAAGACTTATGCTTTCTTTCATCATTAGTTAGGGTTTTTCCTCTTTGCTTAATGCTTGCATTGTTTAACTCATTCGATGCATGATTATTGGTTTTGTCGATACGGGCACGTACGGGGAAGTCTAGATCCGAGGAATTTCTCCCAATATGATATTGGTTGTCGTTAAGCTCCTGCACTTATGAACTGATCATTAGGAATGCTAGGAATTGTATGAACTCGTGATTAGGGAGAAGCCTTCTGGAAAGGTACATTAGAGAGTGGCATTAACAATGATGATTTGACTGTTGAATTCCTAAAATATATGAGAGTGGATAAGATGAAATTGAACCCCAACAACATATTCATATCTATAATTCATTGAAAGTGTTTATCTTTTTATTTTTGCCATTGATCAAAATTCATGCATACATGTTTATTTTCTGTCTTGCATTTTAAACCCCAAATATTTCGTCTTTTAAGTCTTAACTAATCACTAACCCACACAACTAAACTAGGCCGTGAGTCCTTTGGGAAGAACGATACTTGGTCTTACCAAGTTTATTACTTGAACGATTCGGTCACACTTGCCGATTGAAAAACAAGTTTGTAACATCATAATTTGGTGTTCATAAATTTGTCCATCAACAACCAATATAATATTGGGAGAAATTCCCCGGATCTAGACTTCCCCGTACGTGCCCGTATCGACAAAACCAATAATCATGCATCGAATGAGTTAAACAACGCAAGCATTAAGCAAAGAGGAAAAACCCTAACTAATGATGAAAGAAAGCATAGGTCTTAAATAAAAGATGTAAAAACAAATTCCATATATGAGAGCTTCAAAAGATTACATTGATTCCCCAACAAACTTATAGAGTTTAGTTCACCATGTTCATGGTGAACCTAGATGAATAACAATGAAAGAATGAAAGATAAAACCCTAGAAAGGTGAAGAGGAAGCCTGAGCATCCAAGATCCTCCTTCAAAGGGGTGGAAGAGAGAGTGTTTGCTTCGTTCCAGCCAAAGATACCTAACCCTAGGAAACCCTAAAGCTTATATATTATTCGTAAATTACAGAAAATTAGGTCCAAGCCCATAAAAGTGCCGCTCAGCGGTAAAGTACCGCTCAGCGGGAAGTGCGTGAGTCGTTTCTTCCCCTCAGCGGCCATTTTGCCCCTCAGCGGACCTCCCGTAAGCTCCTGATTGCCGCTCAGCGGTAAACTGCCGCTGAGCGGTGACTTCGGCTTCTCCTTTTGCACTTTTTGATGTCTTTTCTGATTTCATCTCTCTCCTTCTTCACTTCTTTCACCAAATTCACCTTAAAACCTGCACAAAAACACTGAAATCAAGCATAAACCTGTCCAGCTCTCTTATTTCTGAAAATATGAAGAAAAGCATGATTTCAAGCTAGTTTCTAAGTATAAAGGTTGCTTTTAGTATCAATTTTAAGCATGAAAATAACAGTTTTTCAACTGTTATCACAACCCCAAACTTAGAACTTTGCTTGTCCTCAAGCAAACAAGATGTAACTCAATCTTCAACCAATTCATATGATGGTTCACTCATTCAAAAATCTTCTTTTTAGATAAGTAAAAACTTGAATTAAACTTATGACCAAGAGTTCAATCAAGATGTGCACATGCTTTAGTGTTTCACAAAGTCAGTTAATACCCAACAAATGCTCTTTTTCATGAATGACCAATCAATTAAGCATGGATGTTCCTGTGCTAATGGAATATTTCCTCACTAGGTAAAGTGTTTCACTCAACACACAAGTGTATAAAAGGTAATCACTCATTCACTCTACTATCACAATGTCACATGAATCAACTTTGCCTTTCATTTTACCATAATCAAAATCATTCACAAACATGCATCATCACAAGGACTTTTCAATGGCTTATACTGTGGCTGGGCTAACAAGAAAATTGGTTTTTCTGGATCGCAAAATCCTTGAGTTAAGAAAATCATAACACACAATTATTCTTATTTTTCCCAACTTGCCTTTGCATTTGCATTTTTGCTTTACTTCTTTTTCTTTTCTTTTCTTTTTCTTTGCCTATACTTCCTTTTTGGCTCTTAGCTCAATGCTTTTCCTTTTTCATGTTTTCCCAACAACCCCAAACTTGAACATTTAACAATACCACACAAGATCTTCTACTTAACTCAAGGTAAAGATTTTCAATCAAGGGTTTCAGTGTATGTTCAAGGCTAAGGGTTCAAAGGATAGAACAATAAGTGTTCTCTTTTAGTGGCTAACTTTATGAATTTGGCCACTAAAAAAGGTTCAAACAAACGGCCTTGATCATATGATGCAAAACAAGCAATTGATTTAATCATAGAAAACCTGGGCACAATCATTCATGCTTTCAAAGTAATAGCATTCAACAATAACAACTCTGGAGCTCAAAACCTCACATATAAGCTCATTCACGTTTGACATACACATCCTGCTTAATCTCACAATCACAATCATAATATAATGCATTTGTTTACAAAGCTTGTGAATCATCTGTATAAGCATTTTAATGTGCACATCATCTCAACATCAATCAATCAATAAGCATCATTCAGCATTACTTATCACACAATCACAGTTAATAGCAAACCATCATAACAAACCAGGTGTTCAATAGAGTACATCAAACCCTAATCTAAAAACAAAAACAAATAAGTTTGGAAAACTTAAACCACAAAAGCATAATCATATGATAGCATTTATCAGTAAATGCTATCTCAGCTCCTCATCAGTCTGAGCTGTCCTCTGTATCTTCCTCTTCCTCCTCATCTTCATCATCTTCAAATGCATCATCATCATCAGCTTCATCTTCTTCCATCTCTCTAGCTGAAGCTTCAGCTGCTCCAGCTCCTCCTCCACGCACTGGTTCCTCTGGCCAAGCTACCACATTATGGAATTCATCCATAGTCCACCTGTGGGCTGGAGGTGTATCATACATCCCCACAATCATCTCAGCAGTGGCCACCTGCCCTCTGTGAATGGACTGCAACTGAGCACCTATAAGAGACATATACATGTCCCTCATCTGGAATGGTTCTGCTTCATGTGTCTCAGCAGATGTCTGGCTCTGTGCTGGCCCTCTCTCTCTCTACGAGCACGGCGTGGTGGAACTGACTGAGCTGTTTCCTCACCTCCACAATATTGTCTGTAATAAGCCTCATCAATAGCTTTTCTTGGCCTCTCAAATGGTGGAGCAGAAGTGTCCACCCCAGCTATCTTGCAAAGGTGAGTGATCAAGGAGGGATGTCCTAGTGGTGCTTTGTTGTTTGAGGTATTGGCGCACACACTAATCTCATCAGCTATCACCTACCCAATATTAACATTCAAGTTTCTGATAGCACAGTAGATGAATAGTGCCCTGCTGAGAGTAATATCTGACACATGTGAACATGGCTGAATATTGGCATGAGAAAACGCCATCCAATACTTTGCAAGAGCAGTCAAATCCGTCCTCCTAATGTTAACCACTGAGCCAGATCGATTCCTTTGGAAGTGTCCTCCAGGTATACACAGTACTCTCTCCACATCCTCATAATCAGCACCTTCCTCCATGCAAAGAGCAAACTGGCACTGCTCACCAGCCCATACAGTGTCCAGGAAATTATTAGTAGAATCAGGATCATACCTGATAGCATGGCCTCTGACATAGCCCAAATAATTCTCAGCTGGATAATCACCAATCTTCTTAGCATTGGTGTAAAATTCCTTTACCACAACTATGTTGGCAGGTGCAGGATAGGTGGCTAGCTTTCCCCAGTCATTCCCTAACACTTGCTCTCCAAATTGAGGAGCAAAGTTAGGTATCATTCCAACCTTTCTCTCCATCAGAAGTCTCCTGTCCTGAACCACCCTAAAGTGCTTCTCATGTTTCCTAAAGAGGAACCTGCTAGAGTGGGGTTGCTCTGGTTCCTTTTCCTTTCTCTTGGTTGCCATGGTTTTCAATCTCTTTCCTGAAGAGGATGCCATTCCTACATTCAAACACAAATACAAAATCACAGAACATGATGTTAATCATTAGTAAAACACAGAACACAACTCCTTTCGAAGCTAAACCACCGCTGAGGGCCAGAATTTCCCCTCAGCGCCACCAGTGCCACATACCAGATCACAAAAAATCAGAAAAAGCAAATCTGGCAGAGTGCCGCTCAGCGGCAGTTTACCCCTCAGCGGTAACTCTGCAGATTTTTGAAAATCTTGTTTTAAAACTGTCCTAACTCCACCCAAATGCAATTTTCAGTTTTCCAGTTCATAATCATGCAGTTTAATCGGTTCAAACATCAAATATATCATCAAATCATGCATAGAAATCAAAACCCCTAAATATTCATGCTTTGACAATCACATTCAAATTCAAGAACCCTAGAATGAACAAAATGCATTTTACTTACTTGGGTGGAGATACTAGATGCAATGAGAATGTTTCCAATCTAAGATACTCTCTTCTAACCCCAAACTTGAATGGAACACTAGTGAGCAAGTGAGTGGAAGAGAAATTTTCAAGAGGAAAGAATGAAAAGATGTGGAAAACCTTGGAAAAGGTATGTGGGAGTGTTTGTGCAGAGAAGGGCCTGGAAAGAAAACCTAAAACGCAGCTTGGGGTATAAAAATACCCTACTGGGCCCGGGTCCCGCTAAGGGGAACTAAAGCCCATTCTGCGAGAGTACCGCTCAGCGGTAAATTACCGCTCAGCGGCACTTTCGTGATGTGCTCTTCTCCTTCTTTTCTTAACCTACGTGCCTCCCATACATGCCCCTCACTGGTTCCCTGCAATTCAATGTTTAAAATGCTTATGCAAACCCTAACTAAAATAAACAAACAAAAATATTCAATCAACTGGGTTGCCTCCCAGGTAGCGCTTGTTTAACGTCACGAGCCTGACCCAAAATCCACCAACACCCATCAGTAGGTGCAAAATTTTCTTACCAACACCCATCAGTAGGTGTTACAAACATAGTATCCTTCAGTAGATACTTAGCCACCTAGCATCCTTCAGTAAATGCTATCTCCAACAAAATAATTACAAAAATAATGTCCACAAATTAAAAATTACAAAGCCAAATCAAAAGTTTTTAAATTCACTGGGTTGCCTCCCAGCAAGCGCTCTTTTAACGTCATTAGCTTGACCCAAGCTCAAGTTCCTTCTTCTTTTTCTTCTTTCTACTGAACTTCTTCAGAAATTTGATCAAACCAGGAACCTGTTGCAATGTCTCAATCATAGGAACTTTAATATCCAATTTCTTGAAGATTTCCATAAAGCACTTGAATTTCTTTTCCTTCCTATGATTCTTCCTTAGATGAGGATGTGATTTTTCATATGATTTCTTCTTCTTTCCTCTCATCTTCTTTTTCTTCCTTTTTCTCTCCCTAAATTTTCTCTTTTTCTTTTCTCTTATTTTTTTCTTCCCTTCTCTTTTTCTTCTCAACTTCTTTATTTTCACACAAATTTTCTCTTCTTCTTTCTCTTTTCTCTCTTCTCTCTCTTCTTTTTCCAACTCAACTTTTTCAACATTTACTCTCACTAGCACTTCACATTCTTCCCTGGGGTTAACCTCAGTATTAGCCCCAAAATTTTTGTCAGGCCTTTCTTCCAATTGCTTGGTAATCTGACCCATTTGAATCTCCAAGTTCTTAATAGCGGCTTCAGTGCTCTTTTGAGAAGATTCAGTTTTCTGTATGAATTGCTGAAGAGTTTCTTCCAACCTTGTTGATCTTTCATTAAGTGTAGACATTTGTTGCCATAAGGTTGGTTGTTGCTGTTGTTGCTTGTGAAATGGCCCTGATTGTCCAGCTTGCCCACTTTGTCCTTGACCAATACTTGGGTGTGGTTTCCACCCTTGATTGTAGCTCCCTTGACGGTACTGATTGGTCATGTAGTTTACATCCTCTACGGCTTATATTAGAAAGGCACATTGACCATTGATATGGTCACCTCCACATAATTCGCATAATTGGGATTGTACCTGTGCAACAGTCTTTAACTCTTGTGGCAATTGTTCAAGTATCTTTGAGAGATTCTCCAATTGTTGACTTATTAACTTGTTCTGAGCTATCAAGGCATCATTGGATTGCAACTCTAGAACTCCTTTTTGTTGAATAGGAGCTCCTCTTTCACTGTTCCACTTATTGTTATTAGTAGTCATGTTTTCAATTATTTCTATGGCTTCCTCTAGAGTCTTCCATTTGATATTGCCTCCAGCTGAGGCGTTAAGCATCATCATGGTTTGTGAACCAAGACCTCCAAGGAAGATTAGGACTACTTCTCCTTCGTTAAATCCATGCGTGGGAGTCTTTCGTAATAGGCTTTTATACCTGTCCCATGCATGCCCTAGTGATTCTTCCATGCCTTGCCTAAATGAAGAGATCTCGTGCTTCCCTTTGTTGATTTTAAAGCTTTGTTGCTGCCATTGTTGTTGTGGTTGGTTCTCAAATTGTTCGGCAGCTTGCCAAAATTGGCTTTGATCCATGCTTGAGTCATGTTCCCACCAGTGGTTGAGATTACTTTGGTAGAATTGAGTGCCCATATAGTTAAATTCTTGACCAAATTACATTCTGCAGACATTAGGCACAAAACCCTAAAAACAATTGTTAGCACAAAAAGATAGAGAGAAAAAACCAAAGGATATAATTGAAAAGATAAGAAGATAGGAAATAAAAACAGAAAAATAAAATAAAATAAAATAAAAACAGAAAATAAAATAAAAACAGAAAATAAAATAAAATAAAAACAGAAAATAAAAACAGAAATTCAAAATTAAAGTCAAAGATAATCAATAATCACACAAATTAACCAGTTAAACCAGAGTCCCCGGCAACGGCGCCAAAAACTTGATGGACAAATTTATGAACACCAAAATATGATGTCACAAACTTGTTTTTTAATCGGCAAGTATGACCGAATCGTTCAAGTAATAAACTTGGTAAGACCAAGTATCGTTCTTCTCAAAGGACTCACGGCCTAGTTTAGTTGTGTGGTTTATTGATTAGCTAAGACTTAAAGACGAAATATTTGGATTTTTATATGCAAAAGACGAAAATTAAATATGTATGCATGAAGTTTTGATCAATGGCAAAAGCAAAAGATAAACACTTTCAATGAAATATATGTATGAATATGTTGTTGGGGGTCAATTTCATCTTATCCACTCTCATATATTTTAGGAATTCAACATTCAAATCATCATTGTTAATGCCACTCTCTAAAGTACCTTTCAAGAAGGCTTCTCCCTAATTACGAGTTCATACAATTCCTAGCATTCCTAATAATTAGTTCATAAGTGCAGGAGCTTAACGACAACCAATATAATATTGGGAGAAATTCCCCGGATCTAGACTTCCCCGTACGTGCCCGTATCGACAAAACCAATAATCATGCATCGAATGAGTTAAACAACGCAAGCATTAAGCAAAGAGGAAAAACCCTAACTAATGATGAAAGAAAGCATAGGTCTTAAATAAAAGATGTAAAAACAAATTCCATATATGAGAGCTTCAAAAGATTACATTGATTCCCCAACAAACATACAGAGTTTAGTTCACCATATAAATGGTGAACCTAGATGAATAACAATGACAGAATGAAAGATAAAACCCTAGAAAGGTGAAGAGGAAGCCTGAGCATCCAAGATCCTCCTTCAAAGGGGTGGAAGAGAGAGTGTTTGCTTCGTTCCAGCCAAAGATACCTAACCCTAGGAAACCCTAAAGCTTATATATTATTCGTTAATTACAGAAAATTAGGTCCAAGCCCATAAAAGTGCCGCTCAGCGGTAAAGTACCGCTCAGCGGGAAGTGCGTGAGTCGTTTCTTCCCCTCAGCGGCCATTTTGCCCCTCAGCGGACCTCCCGTAAGCTCCTGATTGCCGCTCAGCGGTAAACTGCCGCTAAGCGGTGACTTCGGCTTCTCCTTTTGCACTTTTTGATGTCTTTTCTGATTTCATCTCTCTCCTTCTTCACTTCTTTCACCAAATTCACCTTAAAACCTGCACAAAAACACTGAAATCAAGCATAAACCTGTCCAGCTCTCTTATTTCTGAAAATATGAAGAAAAGCATGATTTCAAGCTAGTTTCTAAGTATAAAGGTTGCTTTTAGTATCAATTTTAAGCATGAAAATAACAGTTTTTCAACTGTTATCACTACCACATTATGAAACTCATCCATGGTCCACCTATGTGCTGGGGGTGTATCATACATCCCAATAATCATCTCAGTCGTGGCCACCTGCCCTCTGTGGATCGACTGCATCTAAGCATTTATAAGAGACATGTACATGTCCCTCATCTAAAATGGCTTTGCCTCATGAATCTCTATAGAGGCCTGACCCTGTGGTGGTCCTCTTACAAGGACGACGTGGTGGCATTGGCTGAGCTGCCTCATCACCTCCACAGTACTGTCTGTAATAGGCCTCATCAATAGCTTTCCTTGGCCTCTCAAATGGTGGAGCAGAGATATTCACTCCAGCTAGCTCACATAGGTGTGTGATCAAAGAAGGATGTCTGTTTAACCCTCGGAAAGTGTGACCGAATCGTATCAAGTAATAAAATTGGTAAGACCAAGTATCCTTCTCCCAAAGGACTCACGGCCTATACAATTATGTGATTTATTGATTATCTAAGACTTGTGACCAAATTCTTGTAGGTTTAAATACAAAATACTAAAAAGTAAATATGAATGCACGTATTGATCAATGGGTAAGAAGAAACAAAACACGTGGCTTGAAATATATGAATGAATATGTTGTTGGAGTTTATCAATTTCATCCTATCCACTCTCATCTATTCAAGAATTCATCTTTCTTCATTAATGTTAATGCTACTTTCTAAATTACCTTAAACCCGATGTCTCGGCAAAGAAAGCCTAATCATAATCACTAGTTTACAATGTCTTGTCTCCCTAGCAATTACTCATGCATTATAAAGCACAGAAGCTTAAAGGCAACCAACCATCATACTCCTATGTCTAGGTTTATACTAGTATTAGGAGAGATTACCCAGATCTAGATTCCAACTTCTTTCTACTTCACTTCTTTCATCCAATTCATCTTAAAACCTACAAAAACAAGGAAACCAAGCATAAAACCCATGCAACTCTCTTATTTCAAAAACATAAACAAAAGTATGATTCCAAACTAGTTTCTAAGTCATAAAGGTTGTCTTTAAGGTCAATTTTAAGTAGAAAAATAATAGTTTTTCAACTGTTATCACAACCCCAAACTTAGAACTTTGCTTGTCCTCAAGCAAATAAGATGTAACTCAATCTTCCACCAATCCATACAATGGTTCACCATATTCAAAACTCCTTCTTTCAAGATAAGTAATTACTCAAATCAGCTCAACACAAAGAATTCAATCAAGATGTACACATGCTTTAGTGTTCACATAATCACATAGTATCCAACAAATGCTATTCTCATGAATGATCAATCAACTAGCATAGATGTAATCATGTGCTCATGGAATCTTTCCTCACCAAATAAAGTGTTTCACTCAAACACACAAGTGTATAAGAGGTCACTCATTCACTCTACTATCATAATGTCACATGAATTAAATTTGCCCTTCATTTAATCACAATCAAACACATTCACAAGCAAGTATCATCACAAGGACTTTTCTATGGCTTATAATGTGGCTGGGCTAACAAGAAAATTGGTTTTTTTGGATCACAAAATCCTTGAGTTAAGTGAATCATCTAAACACAACCATTCTTCCTTCTTCCAACCTTTCTTTTGCATTGAACCTTTCTCTTTTTCTTTCTTTTCTTTCCTTTTTATTTTGCTTTTCATATGCTTAGCTCAATGCTTTTCATATTCCCTTTTTATACTTCCCAACAACCCCAAACTTGAACATTTATTAATACCACAAGATATTTTCAACTCAACTCAAGGTAAAGCTTTTCAAAAAGGGTTTTCTATCATGTTCAAAGTTAAGGGTTCAAAGGATAGAACACATTGTGCTATCTTTTATTGGGCTAAAATCATGAATTTGGCTAATAAAGGGTTACCAACAAATGGCCTTGATCATATGACACATACAAGCAAGTGATTCAACCTTAGAAACCTGGGCAAAGTCATTCATGCTTTCAATATAATAGCATTCAATCACAAAAACTCTGAAGTTCAAAACCTCACATATAGGCTCATTCAACATTCCACATACACATCCTGCTTAGCATCATAATCACAATCACAACATCATGCATTTGTTCACAAAGCTCGTGAACCACCACCATTATATTAGCATATAGTGCACAATCTCAACATCAATCAATATCCAAGCATCAATAAGCAATACTCATCATGCATTAATCACAAGCAAACCATCACAGCAGATAAAGTTTCAAACTGAGTACATCACAACCTATTCTAAAAACAGAAGCAAATAAGTTCAACAGTACAAAACAAAAGATAAAACAAAAGATAAAACAGGAGCAATTGTATCAACGCCGATTTCACCTCCACGTTTGTAGCATTCACCCTCGGCCTAGCAAAGCTATTAAAGTGATGAGGGCCAACAACATTAGTGTAATTGATAAACAAATTTCTAATCCCCGAAAACGGAGTCAAAAACTTGTAAGCCCTCGGCAAGTGTACCGAATCGTATCAAGTAATAATAAATGGTAAGACCAAGTATCTTTTCCCAAGAGACTCATGGCACTAAACAGTTATGTGATTACTCAACTAATTAAGACTCTAAAGAACAAATTTTGGGGGTGTTGAATGCAAATGCAATAAAATAAACATGAATGCAATTTGATCAATTGAGGTTAAACACAAGAATGAATGAATGAAGTTGATGATATTGTTGTTGGGTTTAGATTTCACCTAATTTACTCTCATGCATATATGAATTCATCTTCTTCATTAATGTTAATGCCACTTTCTAATTTACCTTATACCCGATGTCTCGGTGAAGAAAGCCTACTCCTAATTACTAGTTCACAATGTCTTGTCTCCCTAGCAATTAATCATGCATTACATTCGCACAGAAGCTTAAAGGCAACCGATCCTCCTATTCCTATGTCTAGGTAATATTGGTTCCGGGAGAATTTCCCCAGTTCTAGATTTCCCCGTATGTGTCCATATCGACAAAATCAATGATCATGCAATTGAATGAGTTAAACAAAGCATGCATAGGGTGTAGAGGAAAAACCCTAACAATTAATGAAGTAAAGCATATATAATCAAGAATCAATTCAATACATGAGAGTTTAAGAGGTTACATCTTTCCCAACAACAAATAAGGTTTAGTTCTCCATCGTCATGGAAGAACTAGATGAACAATGGAATGAAAGAATGAAAGAGATAGAAAAACCCGAGAAAGAGAAGAGGAGACTCCCGCATCTCCAAATCTAACCCCAAGGGGTGAAAAGTGTGTCTCTGTGCTCAAGCCATCAAAAGATACAAAACCTAGGACGTGCAAGTCCTTAAATAAAACATAAAAATAACAGAAAACAGGTCCAAGCCCATAAAAATGGCGCTCAGCGACACTTTTGCCGCTCAGCGGTAAGTGCGGCACTAGCGCTCAGCGGTGATTTCGGCACTTAAAAACTGCCGCTCAACGCAACTTTTTCTGCACTCTGGTTGACTTTTCTGCATTCTGGTTGACTTTTCTGCATTCCAACCATTCGGTACTTTAACTCTTCTTTCAAATCATTCCAATAGCCTACAAAATCAAGGGATTCTAGCACAAAACCATTAAATTCACCTTCAACTCTCTTATTCACAAAACTAAAGAAAAAACATGAGTTCAAACAAGCTTCTAAGTCAAAAAAGGTGTTTTTAATATCAAAATTAAGTGTAAAAATAACGATTTTTCAACCATTATCAGTAATTCGCCAGAGTACATCTAACATTGTTCTCTTCGGCCATCTCTTCAGTGCTCTGGTTAGATCTTTGTGATAAGGGTTGTAGAAGTGTTTCCGGAGAAGGAAATAATTCTCTAGAAGTTTGGATCCTCCTTCTCCATCTACTTTCGTCCAATCCTTCGAGAAGAGGTTCCGAAGTTTTCTTGCTCCTAGTCTGAATTGTATCCTGCACACAGAAGAACACAAAACCCTAGAAATAATTCTTAGCGCAAAAAGATGGAAAAGATAAACTAAAAAGATAACAAGATAAAAAGATATAAAGTATAAATATAAATAGAATAAACAAAAAGACAAAAAGAACAAAAAGATAAAAAGATAAAAAAATCAAGTCAAAGTTAATCAATAATCACACAAATAGAATAGTTAAACCACGAGTCCCCGGCAACGGCACCAAAAACTTGTTAACACTCGACAAGTGTACCGAATCGTAGCAAGTAATAATAAAATGCTAAGACCAAGTATCATTTCCCAAAGGACTCATAGCCTATACAGTTATATGATATGTTGATTAAATTAGACTTGTAAACGAAATCTTGTAGGTTTAGATGCAAATACTGAAAAGTAAATATGAATGCATGTGTTGATCAATTGGATCGAAAGAAGCAAAAGTCATTGATGTAAAATATCAAAGATTATGTTGTGGGGGCTTCCGATTCATCCTATCCACTCTCATATATTCAAGAATTCATCTTTCTTCTTTAATGTTAATGCCACTTTCGAATTTACCTTAAACCCTATGTCTCGGTGAAGAAAGCCTACACCTAATCACTAGTTTACAATGTCTTGTCTCCCTAGCAATTATTCATGCATTACATTCGCATAGAAGCTTAGAGGCAACCCATCCTCCTATCCCTATGTTTAGGCAATATTACTCTTGGGAGAATTTCTTCAGTTCTAGAATACTTATATGTGTCCATACAAATAACATCAATGATCATGCAATTGAATGAGTTAAACAAAGCATGCATAGAGTATAGAAGAAAAACCCTAACAATTAATGAAAGAAAACATATAGATTAAAGAACCAATTCAATACATGAGAGTTTCAAAGGATTACATCAGTTCCCCAACAATAATGAAGGTTTAGTTCACCATAATCATGGTGAAACTAGATGAAAAATAATGAGAGAATGAAAGATAAAACCCTAGAAGGTGAAGAATAGAGCTTGAGCATCCCAAATCCTCCTCCAAGGGGTGAAGAAAGTTTGATTTTGCTTCGTTCTGTCCAAAGATATTAACCCTAATTCGGCTAAAACCTTATATAGCTTCCTAAAAATTACAGAAAATTGGCCCAAGGCCCAATAAAGTGGCGCTCACCAATAAATGTGATTCTTCTATTTTGACGCTCAGCTGTAGTTTTGCCCCTCAGCATTGACTACGGGACTTCAGAATGCTGCTCAACGGTAAAAGTGGCCTTGAGCGGTACTTGCAGCTCTTCTTTTGTGCACTTTTTCTTCTTTTTCTAAGTCCAACTTCTGGCTACTTCACTTCTTTCATTCAATTCATCTTAAAACCTGCAAAAAACAAGAAAAACCAAGCATAAAACCCATCCAACTCTCTTATTTCCAAAACATAAGCAAAAGCATGATTCCAAGCTAGTTTCTAAGTCATAAAGGTTGTTTTTTATGTCAAAATTAAGTATAAAAATAACAGTTTTTCAACTGTTATCAACTACTCATGAACTGCAAAATATTCTTGTTGATTCCAAGTTCTATAATAGTTATTACATATAACTACTCTTTTGACTTAGCTTCAATCTTTGTCCTGATTGTTGTTGTCCCGATATTTCTCTGCTTCAATTCGGATTTCCTTGATGTCTTTTTATCTCGATTCGACTTTTCTAGATGTCTTGCTCGTTTCTATTTGTCTTTGTTAAGAGAAAATCATCTATGTGCCTAAACACCCTCATGTTTTAAAGTTAAATAATTAACATTAAACGAATAATAATCTAAAAACAACATAGGATGAAAACATAAGACTTAGAACCAGAATCCCAAACACAAAAAACCTTAGGAAAACACTTAGGATTTTAGGAAACAAAAAAACAACTAAGTCAAAACACTCAAACGCAATGTTAAACGACTATAAAGTAAAAAAGTCTAACAGAGTTGAAGCTAAATGCGTAAAATTTATCATACCTAAAGGGTATTTAGTTTAACTCTCGGGAAAACAAAACAATCTCAAGTCGATGTCATTAAAAAGACAACCTAAAAGACTAAAACTTAAAAGACCAAAGAACACACAAACAATGCTAAATGCTGTCTACCTGAAAAGCAAAATCACAAGAAGCATTTACTTTGTTTAACCGATACCATTAGCTACCTCAATTGTGAAATTCTACCTCAATGATAGGAAATCAAAAAGCACTTTGTTGTTCTGAGCAAGCATTAAATGATATTAAATGTTCAACGTTCAAAAACAACAAAACTAATAAAAAAAGACATATCTACTGCATGCATAATCTAATTTATTATTTGCAAATGAGCTACTTTACATGCATCCATAAGCTTTAGATCAAAATATCATAAGTGAACTATTAAGACCTCGGCAAGTGTACTAAATCGTATCAAGTAATAATAAATGGTAAGACCAAGTATCGTTTCCCAAGAGACTCACGGAACTAAACAGTCATGTAATTACTTAACTAATTAAGACTTTGACGAACAATTTAGGGTTTTTAAATGTAAAAACAAGAAAGTAAATATGAATGCAATTTTTATCAATTGAAGAGAAACACAAAAAGTGAATGATGATGTCGGTATTATGAGATGAAGAAGTTGTTGAGGTTTAGATTTCACCTAATCACTCTCATGTATATAAAAATTCTTCTTCTTTATTAATTGTCAATGTCACTTTCTACATTACTTACAACCCGATGTCTCGACGAAAGAATCTTATCCTTAATTACTAGACCACAATGTCTTGCATCCCTAATAATTACTTTTGCATTACGAATGGAAGCTTAAGACAACCAAGCGTTTTATCCCTATGTCTAGGCAATAGTTCCCTTAGGAGAAATTCCCTAGTTCTAGGTTTCTAGTTATTTGTCAAGAACAAGGAAATCAAAAAATCATGCCATGAATGAGTTAAACATAACAAGCATAGAACATAGGAGAATAACTCTAACAATTAATGAAAGAAGCATATATAAATTAGAATTAATTCAAATACATGAGAGTTTAGAGGTTACATCTTCCCCAACAATAAATGAATTTAGTTCCCCCTTGTCATGGAGAAACTATGTGTACAATGGAATGAGAATGAAAGATAACCCTAAAAACCGAAAAGGAGAGCTTTCGCATCCAATTCTGCCTTCGGAGAGCCGAAAAAGTCTGAATTTGCGTCCCTTCTATCAAAAGATACCCCCTTTAGGACGTGCAAGTCCTCATATACAGCTGAATTGGATCATGGGCCAACGTCGTTAGTGCTCAGCGCCCCCACTTAGGGCGCCCAGGCGAGCTTGTGAGAGAAGTGCGCTCAGCCTCCTTGAAGGGCGCCCAAGCGTGAAACAGTACTCGAAGATTGGCGCTCAGCGTCCCAGAAAGGGCGCTCAGGCGTAGTTGCAAGACCCATGTGCTGAGGGCCAAGAAAAGGGAACCCAGGCGTGGGTGCGAGACCCCTACGCTAAGGGCCCCAGAAAAGGGCACCCAAGCGTCCTGCGACCTTCTGTAGCCTTCTCTTCTGGTGTTCTTTCTGTTCATTTTGGGTTCCAACTTCTTGATATTTTAACTCCTCTTCCAATTTATCCCAATTTCCTACAAAATCAAGGGGATTTAGTGATAAAATCCTCAAGTATAACCTCAACTCTCTTATTCACACAAATAAGCTCAAACCAAGAGAACAAGCAAGTTTCTAAGTCAAAAAGGGTTCATTTATTATCCAAATTGAGTCCAAAATAACGGTGAAATCAACCGTTATCACAACCCCAAACTTGAAACTACAATGGTCTAGTACACAAAAAAAAACATTTTTTTGTTCTCTAGGACAAGTAAATCATTCATGTCTGCTCCTCATAGAAAGATCAGTCAAGATATAACAATGCTTTAACCAATCAAGCTCAACTATGGTGCTCACATACTCAAAACATACACAACAAATGCCAACTTCATTAACAATTAGCAACCAAGCAAGAATGTTATCATAAAATTCATGGAACAATTTCTCACCCAGGATAGTGTTTCACTCTAACTCAAAGGTGTATAGTGAGGTGCAACTCTTACACTCTACAATCACAATGTCACATGAATCAACTTTGCCTTTCATTTAAATACATCGAACACACTCACAAACAAGTTATCATCATAAGGACTTTTTCTAGGCTTGTAACATAGCCGGGCTAAGAAGAAAATTGGTTTTTCAAGACAACAAAATTCCTTGAGTTAAGAGAGTGAACAAGTTACTTCATGATATAACATTAATCTCTCTTTATCCTTTTATGTGAGAAATCAATCTTGAACTCATTCTCAACTTTACTTGCATTGAGCTTAACCTTTTCTTTTCTTTTCTTTCTTTTCTTCTCTTTTCTTCTCTTTTCTTTTTCTTTTACTTTTTCTTTTGCTCAATGCTCTTTAAAGATTTTCACAAAGTTCTTTCCAGTTTCCCACAACCCAAACTTGAACCATTTTCCATTACCACATAAACACACTCTACTCAACTCAAGGCACAAATTTCAAAAGGGTTTTTCATATTTAGGCTCAAGGTTCAAAGGGTAGAACAACATTGTTCTTTATTGGGTTCACATATTGGCATTGGCTTATATGGGAGAAGAAAACATGGCCTTGATCAAAGTGATGCTCATATACTTCAACAGATTCTATCCTTAAGAATGATCAATCAACCAAGCAAAGATGTAATCAGAAATTCAAAGAATTATTCCTCACCAAGGAAAGTGTTTCACTCAAGCACTCAAAAGTGTATCACTCAACTCAAAGGTGTATAGTGAGGTGTTGGTGTCTTTTTCACTCTGCTATCACAATGTCACACAAATTAACTTTGCCTTTCATTTAACCACAATCGAACATACTGATGCGGGCTGTTGCGGCCCATCAAATTTGTTGTGCAAATAAAGAATGCAATACAGTGCTAGGAAGTGACTCCTAGGTCGTCTCTCAAGGACCAGATGTGGTTCGGGTCTTAGGACAAACACGTAGTGGGGGGGGGGGTTTGGTAGCGTTTTTGGTTGCGGATGAACTTAAATTAAAATGGAAATTAAATAAAACCAAACATAATTAAAAACATTGAAATAAAAGAAAACATTAAAGTGAATACTACTATAGGTAAATATCCAAACGCAATTGAAGCTATTAAAATGCAACGAGTAAGCTAAACATTGAAAATAATTCATCACGGAAATGACACAAAGAGAACAAGTTAAATAGTAAACTAATTTGCTGAATAAGTAGAATTGATTTTAAAACATTTGAATGCATTAAACGATGAAAGTGTTGTAACATGTAGACTATAAAATTCATCCTTGATCCACGCGTGAAGAAAGAAAATAAAACAAACCGTGTGGGCCTCTCCGATTTTATCATCACCGTGCACACTGTTGGAGCTACTTCAAATAAAATCAACTCTTCATTAATCAACGCTTCTGCAGTTGCTCATTAATTGATAGACTAAAAACTTCAATAAAAAAAAATGCATGAACCGAACAAAATGAAAATGGCAATCGGTATTCAACAACATCAAATTAAAGTGAAGCTTCTTCATTCCACCGTAATTCACACTTTTAATTTCTTTCTTCCAAAATGAAAATGTTCCCAACCAAAAAGACAACTAAGCAAGTGTGGCGGCTGGAGCTCTTTCTCTATCACTGTGTTCCATTCCAGCACCTATTATATAAGAAAAGAAAAAGAATCAAAATGAGAGTTGCTTGTTGGAAGATATAACCGAGAGAGACCCCAATGGGTGACTGCTCTCCCCTCCTGGAATCAGCCGTGACACCGTGTGCCCTACCTTTCTCTCGGTGGTTCTCCCTGGCGTGTGGACGTGGCTGTGTGCTGCAATGTTGGAATTATGGATGCTGCTGGAATGAGGCCGTGACACCTCCCAAGCTTAAGTGAATCAGCAGTTGCTTCCTTAAATGCAAAAACTAATTGTCCAATGTGGACCATGACAGCACACCTTTCACTTCAATGCTGGACACTCATTGTGGACGTAACCCTTCTAGCTCTCCAAGTCCAATCCATTCCAGGCCCTACCATACTTTCCGTAACGTGCTGCTCTTTTCTCAATTGAGAATAGCGTCACGTTTCGGTGGCTGCCCCTTCCTCAATGTGCTGGACCTATTTCTTTGCTGCTTCTGTTGGACACTCCTCTTGTTGTTGGACGCACCGTGCTTCTCCATGGGCCCCCTGTGCTGGTAGCTGTCCGCGTGAAGCCCTCTGTGCCTTGCTGGACGCTGGGGTTGAAGAGCGAATGAGCTGCTTCACGTGCACCCCTCATTCATCCAGCCCACACGACTTTCATTTGAGTCCGCGTGCAACAGCTTCTACTGGACTGTGCAGGCCGTGCTTTAAGATTCATTACCGAGTTCACCTCCTGGACACTGTTGTTGGACCGAGATGGTCTTGCTATTGTCTTCCGTTTGCACCCTTTCTTAGCTTCTCCAACCAAGCCCATCTCCATGTGCACTCCCATAATTTAAATCCACACCTCCTCACTCATTTTAGTTTAAAGTATATTTGATGTGGCATTTTCTTTTGACCTCCAAAATGTCCCAAATATTATCCAACAATTTCCCTACAATCAATAATGCAAATAATAAGCTCAGATAATTCAAATTAATTAAAATAAGAATTTCTGATCAAATTAAGCACAATTAGCAAAAATGGGAAAATATTGGACAATTAAGCACATTTCCCGAATTAAATCTGGTACAATAAACTAAGTGAAGTCAAGAAAATATTGACTCATCACATACGCACAAGCAAGTTGTCATCACAAGGGCTTTTC
Source organism: Vigna umbellata (assembly GCF_029865625.1). Classification (NCBI taxonomy): domain Eukaryota; kingdom Viridiplantae; phylum Streptophyta; class Magnoliopsida; order Fabales; family Fabaceae; genus Vigna; species Vigna umbellata. Next base: position 57,409,867 of record NC_142168.1, on the reverse strand, counting down.
ATGGCTTGTAACTTGGCTGGGCTAAGAAGGAAATTGGTTTTTCTAGTAAGCAAAATCCTTGAGTTAAGAGAGACATTTATGATTTCATCATTCAAGCACAAACTCTCTTTCTTTTTCCCAGCTTTCCCTTGCATTGAGCTTTTCTTTTATTTTCTTTTCATCTTTCTTTTTCTTTTGCTTTTGCTTTTCATGTACTCACTGCTTAACTCAATGCTTTTTCTTTTCAATTTTTTCAGTAACCCCAAACTTGAACCTTTATCAATACCTCACAAATGTTCCCAATTTAACTCAAGGTAAGATTTTCATAAAGGGTTTTCAAAACAGGCATAAGGCTCAAGGTTCAAAGGTTAAGACAAATTGTTTTCTTTTCAGTGGTCAACAATCATGTTAAGGCTAAAAGAATAAGGGATAACAAAAGATGGTCTTTATCAAATGAAACCTGCAAGCAAGTAGTTCAATCATAGAAAATTTGGGTAAAATCATTCATGCTTCCAAAGTAATAGCAATTATTCACAAAAAAACTCTGAAGCCCAAATCTCACACAAGTAAACTCATAAGTCCCAGAATTTAGAAAAACACCCTGCTTAGTATCTCAATCAAGTTTTACCTCAAGCACCTGCTTCATACACTATGAGCCATCACCTATATATCAGCACATCATGCATCATCTCAACATCAATAATACACTAGAATATCACAAAGCAATACTCATCACAAAACACAACACAATTGAACCAAAGTAGTGTAGTTTATTGAAGCAAAGTACAATAACAAAACAAATGATCAAAAGGAAAGGTTTAGAAAGCTGGGTTGTCTCCTAGTAAGCGCTTCTTTAACGTCACTAGCTTGACACCATCTTCATCATCATAGCATCCATCAGTAGATGCTGTCAGTAACATCCATTAGTAGATGTCTAATCACATAGCATTGTTTAACCCTCAGCAAGTATAATTGAATCATATCAAGTAATAAAACTGGTAAGACCAAGTATCGTTCTCCCAAAGGACTCACGGCCTAGACAGTTATGTGATTGGTTGATTATCTAAGACTTGTGACCAAAATATTGTAGGTTTAAATGCAAAATACTAAAAAGTAAATATGAATGCATGAATTGATCAATGAGCAAGAAGAAACAAAACACGTGGTATGAAATATATGAATGAATATGTTGTTGGGGTTTATCAATTTCATCCTATACACTCTCATGCATTCTGGAATTCATTTTTCTTCATTAATTGTTAATGCCACTTTCTAAATTACCTTAAACCCGATGTCTCGGCGAAGAAAGCCTAATCATAATCACTAGTTTACAATGTCTTGTCTCCCTAGCAATTACTCATGCATTATAAAGAACAGAAGCTTAAAGGCAACCAACCATCATACTTCTATGTCTAGGCTTAGACTACTATTGGGACAGATTCCCCAGATCTAGATTTCCCCGTATGTGTCCATATCGACAAAATCAATAATCATGACATCGAATGAGTTAAACAATGCATGCTTAGAGCAAAGAGGAAAAACCCTAACAACTAATGAAAGAAAACATGTATCTTTAAAAGATCTTGAAGAACAAATTCAATACATGAGAGCTTCTAAGGATTACATTGATTCCTCAACAACAATAAAAGTTTAGTTCACCATATTAATGGTGAAACTAGATGAAATACAATGAAGGAGTGAAAGATAAAACCCTAGAAATGTGAGAAAGGAGTTGTAGCATCCAAAGTCCTCCTTCAAGGGGTGAAAGAGTGTGTTTCTGCTTCGTTCCAGCCAAAGATGCTTGACCTAGGTTAACTAAAACCTTATATAGTACTCTAAAAATTACAAAAAAGTAAACCCAAGCCCATAAGAATGCCGCTCAGCGGTACATACTGCTCACCAGTAAGCGCATGACTGCTATTCTGCCCCTCAGCTACAGTTTTGCCCCTCAACGGTGTCTGCGGGTCTTCAAAGTGCCCCTCAGCGGTAAATGGCATTGAGGGATACTTGCGGCTTCTCCCTTTTATGCACTTTTTCTTCCTTTTCTGAATCCAACTCTTAGGTCCTTCACTTCTTTCACTCAATTCATCTTAAAACCTGCAAAAATAAGGAAATCAAGCATAAAACTTGTCCAAGTCTCTTATTTCCAAGACTTCAACAAAAACATGATTCCAAGCTAGTTTCTAAGTCATAAAGCTTGTCTTTAAGGTCAAATTTAAGTGTAAAAATAACAGTTTTTCAACTGTTATCACAACCCCAAACTTAAAACTTTTCTTGTCCTCAAGCAAAAAAGATGTAACTCAATCTTCCACCAATCCATACAATGGTTCACCACATTCAAAACTTCTTTTCTTAAGACAAGTATATACTCAAATCCGCTCATCACAAAGAATTTAGTTAAGATGCACACATGCTTTAGTGTTCACACAATTCCATAAAATCCAACAAATGCTATTCTCATGAATGATCAATCAGCTAAGCAAAGATGAAATTATGTGCTCATGGAATTTGTTCTCACCAGAAAAATTGTTTCACTCAAACACACAAGTGTATAAGAGATCACTCATTCACTCTACTATCATAATGTCACATGAATTAACTTTGGCTTTCATTTAACCATAGTCAAACACATTCACAAGTAAGTGTCTCACAAGGACTTTTCTATGGTTTATAATGTGGTTGGGCTGCCAATAAAATTGGTTTTTCTAGATCACAAAATCCTTGAGTCAAGTGAATCATCTAAATAAAACCATTCTTCCTTCTTCCCAACTTTCTTTTGCATTAAGCCTTTCTCTTTTTCTTTCTTTTCTTTTTATTTTCACATGCTTAGCTCTTGGCTCAATGCTTGTTATTTTCCCTTTCTAGACTTCCCAACAACCCCAAACTTGAACATTTATCAATACCACAATACATCTTTAACTCAACTCAAGGTAAAGCTTTTTCATAGAGGGTTTTCAAATCATGTTCAAGGCTAAAGGTTCAAAGGATAGAACACATAGTGTTCTCTTTTTATGGGCTAGAATCATCCATTTTGGCTAAAAAGGGTTACATACGAGAAAGTGATTCAATCATAGAAAACTTGGGCAAAGTCATTCATGCTTTCAATGTAATAGCATTCACTCAAAACTCTGGATCTCAAAACCACACATATAGGCTCATTTAACCATTCCACATACACATCCTGCTTAGCATCATAATCACAATCACAACATCATGCATTTGTTCACAAAGCTTGTGAACCACTTGTATCTCAGCATATAATGTGCACATTCTCAACATCAATCAATATCAAAGCATCATCAAGCATTACTTATCACACAAAAGTCACAAGCAAACCATCATAACAGACAAAGTTTCAAATTGAGTACATCAAACCCTATTCTAAAAACCAGAGAAAATAAGTTCAACAGATTTAGAACACTGGGTTGCCTCCCAGTAAGCGCTTGTTTAACGTCATGATGGACAAATTTGTAAGCACCAAAATATGATGTCACAAATTATAAATTACAAAACCAAATCAAAAGTTTGTAAATCCACTGGGTTGCCTCCCAGCAAGCGCTTCTTTAACGTCACTAGCTTGACCCTGTTAAAGCTCACGTTCCATCTTCTTTATAGTTGACGTAGTCCTTCCACCAACCTTTCAACTGCTTCCTTTGGACTGTCTTAGATTCTCTAGAATATGGAGACTCTATCTCTATCATCTCCTTCTCTTTAAAGCCTTTAATAACCCACAACTTGTTCTTGAGTCTTACAGGTGTGCCAAGTTGGAGTCTTAATTTTTTCCAGTCTCTAGGAACTTCTTCTCCTTTTCCAATCTCTTCTACCTTGGGTGCCTGAAAATACAAACAATGGTTAACAGAAACCTTAAGATTTTTATTTTTACCTCTAGTTATGGGTGCATCTCGAAATGCAGCTTTATAACTGGCTTCTTCCTCCTTTGCTTGTATCTCATCTTTGAACACATCCACCACCACTCTCTCCTCTCTGTCTTGGAGAACCACTATACCTTCATTCACATCAATGATAGCCCTAGCCGTTTTCATAAACGGTCTTCCAAGTATAAAAGGTATCTTCTCGGTTTCCATCTTCATCACCACAAAGTCTGCCAAGAACTGAAGTTTGCCAACACAAACTACAATGTCTTCTGCAATCCCACATGGCTCCTTTGAAGATCCATCAGCCATTACAAGATTAACCTTTACAGGTTTTATTTCAACATGGCCAATTTGCTCCAATAGAGAATAAGGCATCAAGTTAACACTTGAGCCTAAATCAAGGAGAGCTTTCTTTACCTTTTTCTTCCCTATAATGCAAGGGATAGAAAAACTGCCTGGATCTGCTGCTTTTGGTGGGAATGATTCTTTCTTAACAGTTATACACTTTTCTTCCTCATCCTCTCTACGTCTTCTTTTTGTAGAGGTTCCTTCATCTGATTTGGTGTAAACTGCTATTTTCTGTAGAATTTGTTCCCAAGGAGCTTCATTATCAACCATTTTGAATAAATCTGTGAAATCCATTGGTTTCTCCTGATTTGTTAGAAAAGGAAAAGTGTCCTTTCTTTCTTCTTCTCTTCTCTCTTCTATTTCATCTTCTTCCAACTCAATGATCTCTTCATTTACACTCTTGACCACTTTGCACTCTTCTCTGGGGTTAACCTCAGTATTAGCCCCAAAGTTTCTGTTGGGTCTTTCTTCCAATTGCTTGGTGATCTGACCCATCTGAATCTCCAAATTCTTTATAGCAGCTTCAGTGCTCTTTTGAGAAGATTCAGTTTTCTGGATGAATTGCTGAAGAGTTTCTTCCAACCTTGTTGATCTGTCATTAAGCATAGATAATTGTTGCCACAAGGTTGGTTGCTGCTGCTGCTTATTAAACTGATTAGCCTGCCCAGTTTGTCCTTGGCCAATGCTTGGATGTGGTTTCCAACCCTGATTATAATTCCCTTGACGGTATGGAAACTGATTAGCCATGAAGTTAACATCCTCCAAGGCCTCCACTGGAAAAGCACACTGGCCATTTATGTGATCACCTCCACATAGTTCGCACAACTGGGTTTGTATCTGGGCAGCAGACTTCAACTCTTTAGGTAATTGAGCCAAAGTTTTTGTCAGAGTCTCTAGCTGTTGAGTTAGAATTTTATTTTGTGCTAGCAGAGCATCATGCGTTTGTAATTGTAGAACCCCTTTCTGTGGCATAGGAGCTCCTCTTTCATTGTGCAGCTCATTATCACTTGTAGCCATATTTTCAATGATTTCAGTTGCTTCCTCTGGAGTCTTCCATTTGATATTGCCTCCAGCTGAGGCATCTAGCATCATCTTGGTTTGTGAACCAAGCCCTCCAAGGAAAGTTAGGACTACTTCTTGATCTTCAAAGCCATGCGTGGGAGTTTTACGTAACAAGCTTTTATACCTATCCCATGCATGTCCAAGTGATTCTTCCATGCCCTGCTTGAATGAAGATATCTCTTGCTTTCCCTTAGTCACTTTAGATTGTGGGAAGTATTTATTCAAAAACTTTGCAACCACTGCTTCCCATTCCGTGAAACTTTCTTCTGGAAAAGAGTTCAACCAAAGCTTAGCATTGCCTCCCAATGAGAAAGGAAACAAGCTAAGTTTGATAGCTTCGTCTGGCACCCCATTAATCTTGACCGTGTTACAGATCTCATTAAATGTTGTAAGGTGCTCATATGGGCTTTCATGTGATAACCCATTAAATTGATTACTCTTCACCAGTTGAATTAATGCTGGTTTGACCTCCATGTTGGCTGCATTGACTCTAGGTCGAGCTATGCTATTGAAGTGCTGAGGTCCAGCAAGATTAGTGTAATCTGCAAGAGTTCTTCTAGCATTATTATTGTTCTCCATACTCCCTGTGCTATGAACAGAACCTTGTGGTGATGATTGTAGGAGAGTTTCAGGAGAAGGGAAAAGTTCTCTGGACGTTCTGATTCTTCTCCTCCTTCTACTCTCGTCTAGCCCTTCAAGTAGTGGTTCTGTTGTTTTCTTACTTCTAGTTCGAATTGCCTTCTGCATGCACAAGAAAACAAAACCCTAGAAAAGATTTGTTAGCACAAAAAGATATAGAAGAAAATAAAGATTGAAAAGATATAAGAAGATAAAAGATTTAGAAGATAGAATCAAATAAAATAGAATAAAACCTAATCTAAAAAAATAAAATCTAATCTAAAAGATAAAATAAAATAAAATCTAACCTAACCTAAAAGATAGAATAAGAATAAAATAAAATCTAACCTAAAAAGATAAAAAAATAAAATCTAATAAAATAAAATAAAATCTAACCTAAAAAGATAAAAAAAATAAAATCTAATAAAATAAAATAAAATCTAATCTAAAAAGATAAAATAAAATCAAATAAAAACCGAAAAATAAAAAAAACAGAAAACAGAAAAACAGAAAACAGAAAAATAAAATAAAAATTCGAAATTAAAATAAAATCTAATCTAAAAAGATAAAAATAAAATCTAACCTAAAAGATAAAAATCAAATCTAAAAAGATAAAAAAATAAAAACAGAAAAAATAAAAACAGAAATTCAAAATTAAAGTCAAAGGTAATCAATAATCACACAAATTAACCAGTTAAACCATGAATCCCCGGCAACGGCGCCAAAAACTTGATGAACAAATTTGTAAGCACCAAAATATGATGTCACAAACTTGTTTCACAATCGGCAAGTATGACCGAATCGTTCAAGTAATAAAACTTGGTAAGACCAAGTATCGTTCTTCCCAAAGGACTCACGGCCTAGTTTAGTTATGTGGTTTCTTGATTAACTAAGACTTACAAACGAAATATTTGAGTTTAAAATGCAAGACAGAAAATAAACATGTATGCATGAATTTTGATCACGAGCCTGACCCAAAATCCTCCAACACCCATCAGTAGGTGCAAACGAACCTAGTATCCTTCAGTATATACTCCTCCATATAACATCCTTCAGTAGATGTAATCCCTGTAAACAGTTTGTAACTAAAACAAAAATAACAAAAGTTCATAATTACATCACCAAACTAAAAATTAAAAGTTCTTAAATCATTGGGTTGCCTCCCAACAAGCGCTCTTTTAACGTCACTAACTTAACCCAATAAAGCTTCAAGGATCAACCAACTTCATCATAGTGGACAACTGCTCTACTTATCCTCCCAGATAATGCTTGAGACGTTGACCATTCACCACCCAGCTTCTATGTTGATCACTTGCAGATGGATCAATCAACTCAATTGCTCCATGTGGACGCACACTTTTTACTATGAATGGTCCTGACCATTTTGACTTCAACTTCCCAAGAAACAGCTTCAATCTTGAATTGAACAATAGTACCTACTGCCCTGGATTAAAGACCTTCTTTATCAACTTCCTGTCATGATAGAATTTTACCTTTTCTTTGTAGCTTCTGGATGAATCATATGCATGCAACCTCATTTCTTCAAGCTCCAACATCTGCCTTCTACGCTTATTTTGAGTTTCAGAAGGATCAAAATTCAAAAATTTAAGCGCCCATAAAGCTTTATGCTCCATCTCCACTGGCAAATGACATGCTTTCCCATAAACTAACTGATAAGGTGATAAACCCATAGATGTCTTCATTGCAGTCCTGAATGCCCAGAGAGCATCATCAAGTTTCTATGACCAGTCTTTTCTTGATGTAGCAACTGTTTTCTCTAGGATTCGCTTGATCTCTCTGTTAGACACCTCAGCTTACCCATTAGTTTGTGGATGATACGGTGCAACTACCTTAGTCGAACTTTTTTACATCGGTTCAAGGGGAACCGAGGCATATACACCATATGACCTCGATTAAAATTTCAACTGATGCCTAACACCCTGGAAAAATTCCTGCAGATTTGACTTTTGGCCTGATAGCCTTCTGAATCATGATCTACTGCCTCGGTTCATTGGGGACCCGAGACATATACACTGTATGACCTCGGTTAAAATTCCAACTAATGCCTTAATACTTGAAAAATTACTTTTTGACCTCGGTTAAAATTCTGCCTTTGGGGACCCGAAGCACGTTAATTGAATAATTTAGAAGCATGGGGAGAGATGGACTTCGCCTTCAAACTGCTTCAGATTCAGAAGCAACAAACCATAATCAACTGTGGTGCCACTGTTCTCGACCTCGGTTTCAGAAGGGTGGCTCCAGGTGGCTTGTTAGAGCTTGGGATCCTTCCACGGCGGAGGCTCCGTCCTCGGCGTCAACACCAAAATAATCAAGGTTCCCCTTCTTCACTGTGATTCTAGGGTTCAGACCATCCCTTGCAGGTTTCGATTTCTATATGGTGCTTTTCTCGTTGGAGGTTGAAGCATTGTGGTTTCGGTCATGGAGGCGCGACTTGGGATTTAGGATTTATCTATTTCTGGGTTTGGTTTGATTTTGCAGGTTGACGATGCCTGATGATGATGAATGGAGGTTGAACGGGGTTGCGCCATGGAGACGAACATGGAGGTTGACGGCGGCGCTAGGTGGTGATGAACGGAGCTTCGTGATGGTGCGTCAATGGAGGTTTCCGGTGAAGAAGATGAGTGCGGTGACTTTCGATTGGGGGTTTTCTGATTGCATGTTTGTGTTGATGGTGGTGGTGCGAATTAGCGTTTGATGACGACGGCATTGGCGATGAAGATGATCAGCGGTGGTGCTAGGTTGCGGTGATGGCTAACGGCGGCGCATGGTAGGTTCGTTTTGGAAGGCTGCCGGCTGGCTATGATCATCAGGCACAATGAGAATCTTAAGAGACAAGAAAGGAACAAATATATACTTTTGGTGATTCATAAAGGGATTTTCAAAATAGAGAAAAGATGCGAGTGGAAAAGATACTTCAGTAGCTTTATGGTCGTTTCTTCTACTGATTTCCAAATGGAGAATTCGCGGCTGATGTGTAGAATCACTGGTAATATTAATACGTATATGTTGTTCGGGAATCAAAGTTATGAAGTTAAGTAGTAATGCAGAGTTTTATAGTTGTGGTTGAGAACAAATATTAATATTGGAAGGTATCACCACCTGAGGAGAGGAAAACAAAGATGAACTTGGTCATCGTGTCTCACAGCCAAATGGAAATATGCTCATCAATGAAAATATTCTCGTCAATGAAAATATTCATTTTGTTTACTTTATTGAATTAATAATAGGTTATTGAAATCTAAGAAGAATGCGCATGAACATGAATGTTAAGAATCATGATCTTTTCACTTTCTACTATGGATAAATACTTCATGTAATCTTCATCAGCTTTTTAATTTTTGATGAAGTATTGATTAGTTTTCATTTACTTTTGTAGGCTACTCAAAGATCTGGAAGACCTATCAAATCAAATCAATATTAGCATACTCAAGACCCAATACATCATTTGAGATGATGGACAAAGGCTTGATCTCAGATATTTAAAGAAAAGTTTAAAAAGTAAAAAAAGTTTAAAAAAAAAACTAAAAAAGGCTTGATCACCGTTTGGAGCTAAGATATAGAAAGCGAAAAAGAAAAAAAAAACGCTCTACTGCCTCGATTCAGAAGGAACCGAGACGAAAAATCCTTCAAAAACACAAAAAAGAAAAAAACTCTACTATTTTGATTACCTGTGAACCGAGACAAAATTCTACTCTTTTTGCCTCGGTTCTGAACCGAGGCAAAAAACCTACCCCTTTTTGCCTTACTTATATATGCTTCAATTCAGGAACCGTTATCTATAAACGAAAATAACCACTATCGTTTTCTTTGACTACACTAGTGATCAGCCATAAAATCGATCATGGTCTTAAATAATACTTCAACTTAAACCAATAATAATACAAACATAAACACAATTTCTCGATATAATATATCGAAACATCAACAACCGACTGAAATAATAAATAAACAGCACATTATATAGTCTTCTTCGATATATATATATATATATATATATATATATATATATATATATATATATATATATATATATATATAGATATATAGATATATATATATATATATATCATTATAGAAATAGTTCTTGAAAAGCTGAATATGTTCCATCTGAAAGTGTAGAAACAGAATAACAGAGCCATCACCATCTGGATCGTGGGTAATCAGTGCCCTCTCCTGTACAGTCCCACCTGCTAGACCAAAATACACAGGCTTTCCCCACCCAAAATCTGCTCCATGCATTGGCATACTCAGCCAACTTGTAATACGAAGGTTAGGATTCCCAACAAACACTGCATCCTTACCTTCATTTATTCCAAAGGACAAAGCCCTTGCTTTATCCATATCGTCTTGACTTCTAATGAGGTCAAACTGAAAAAAAAAATTATCTGTAAAAAGTAACATGAGAAATTCAAATAAATAGTCAAAATATTCATGATTATACCTTCATTTTAGGATGTTTTTATGAATTGCATTAAAAGAACCAATAAAACCACTTAAATTTAACTTAATTATAATTTATAAAATTAAATAATATGCTTTGAAATGGTTTAATCAATTCATTGCATTTAAACATTTCAAAATAGCTAAATTTGGTTATTTTTCTTCCTAACTATGATGGAGTTGATTTACTTGATCAATTATACACTTTAGTTTAATATGTTTGAATCACTCTTAATTATGAAAAACGAATTGGATCATTCCTAATTTGATTCATCTATTTGTTTTTTTTTATTAACAATTATCTTAAGTATTATGATAACCTTTGATAAACATGTTTCAAAGAAAAACATAAAAATGGGAGAAAAATCCGATAAAAAACATGAAAAAGGTATATATGTTATTGAAAAAGAAAATTTGACATACAGAACAGGTAAAGAGACTGCTATATAAAGCAGAAAAATGAGAGAAATCATTCTTAAGCATATCCAAGGACTGAATATCTATGGAAAATGGTGTGAGGAACCCAACACAGTCAAACAGGGAATGTAGATCTATTTTTAGAACAAGTTCAGGGTGCAGAGGAGTCAAGGATTAGATAAGGGAATGTACACTTTCCAACTTTAACCATTCATGATGATAGAGGTGCGGTAATTGGGGAATGTATAATCAATTAGACGGAACAGAGTTGCGCAATATATCTCACCCAAGTGTCTTGTGTATATTAGTATACATGTTCTTTTGTTGATATAAACAATGCTTAACTGTAAACAAGTTGTTTGAGCTCTATGAACATAACAAGAAAAATGGTAAACGTAGGGGGTGGGCAAAATATTCAATCCATGCCCGTTTTAGCTATAAGACGCAACAAGAGACGTTTAAAGCATCAAGCAGAAATGAATTTTTTACGACATTCTGAGAACAGTAGAAAAACAAAAACAGAAATTTGAAGAGCTTAGATAACAATCTCGGATACATTCTTGGACGACGACCAAGATCCTAATTCTCCCCTTCACTCATTTATTCTGTTCATGCTATTTTATTTTAATTTTTTTTTCACGGCCAAGTACGAAGAAAATACTGAAAAACTGTAAAAGAAATGTCAAAGAAATAGATATAAGATTAAAAGGGTAGCAAAAAAAATTTGTCCCATGTACCTGTGATTTTATATACTCATATGTAAGTTCTTCAACTGCTTCTCTTATTTTCTGAGCTGCATGACCCAAAGAAGTTGATAAGATTTCTCCAGCGCGCGATGATGCAGTTTTTAAGACCAAAGCATTCCCAAAGTAATTCCTAGGGAGAGGTGGAATTACTCTATTGCGAATATCAGCATTGAACCGCAGCAGAGTTGGTTGATTCTCGTCTAATCTACGAGCCTTAGATGCACATCTCCATACATGTGCACCAATGGCCTCAAATCTGCTATAAGGTCTTGACCCTTCTGTTGATTTATCAGCATTGGCCTTGTTCTTCAACTTCCCCACTTGTTCTGCTGTCAGTTTCAACGACATGGCGCCTACCCTCTTGCTTTTCTCAAGAGTGGTGTCACTTCTTCCTAATATGAGAGGCAAAGACTTGAATTCTTGGTGATCAAAGCGTGGGGGTGATGGAGGGGCTGTGAATTTTAGCACAGTTCGATCCAGAAAGGGCATTTCATGAGGCTCTAATGTGTCTCCACGAGCCAACTTTGCCCATGAGTTAATGAACTGAATGGCAGCAACACCATCAGTCAAAGTATGAGATATAGCAACTCCAATGGAAAACGCTTCATCGCCAAGGAAACTCGTTACTTGCACTACTAACAAGGGAAGTTCCTCAATTGGGGTGTTTGTGTAATGAACTGTTGGAACCAAGTCCTTGGCGGACTCATCCATAAAATCACCATAATCATGCACTGTTTTTGTGGATTCTGCTTCAATCAACACCGCTCCTTTTGCATTACAATTCAGTTCCAACCTGCCATCTTCTTCTAACTTTCTCAATCTACCAGCCACGGGATAGTAATAACACAAAATCTTGCTAAGAGAGTTTCTTATGCGTTCAATTAATGCGTTATGGTTGTGCTTTGCATGGTAAACGTAGATGGTAGGTGTGTGGCTCTGACGCGCCACTTGGTCAGGATCAGACAGCCATTGAAAACCCTCTGGGGTTGGTTGATTTGGAACTACTGTGTAAGAAGCTTTGATGGTTACCATTTCTGAAATGTCTCTATTGCAGCACAGACAATTCAAAATGAAGTTATAAAATCATATACGTTCTGTTTCTTTCCTTTTATACAAAAGTTGTAAGACTTACCGCGATTGTTATCTTATATTGTTTGCAGTAGACCCTTATATATTTAACGAGAAAAATGTTTTTCTAACAACGGTTTTCTTTTACAAGTTTACCTAATAGTTTGTGATTCATTCAATATATTTAAACAAACTAATAAAATAATAACATATAATTTATTATTAAAAAATTGTTAGAAAAGTTTTTAACATATCGAAGTTCATATTTAACATTTGCGAATAAATTATGTAACGATGAAAATTATATTAAAATAAAAAATTCAAGAAAATGTACATATAAATTTTTATGGGTTATTATTTCTGTTTAGACTTCCAGCCAAGTATAACTTTTAACGTAAATATGATAAACTAAAGTTTTTTTTGTTAGAGATAAATCTAACACGGACTAAAAAAAATCATTTAAACGAAACATATTTCATTATAATAACATAAAACATACTGACTATGGATATAGCGAAATTATTATAAAATTTCGTTTCACAATGTAGTAGGTGGCATTGGATGCGAGTTGGTTGATTTGAAATCAGTATGTAAGATGCTTTTATGATTACCATATCTTGTCAGAGATTCTATCAGTAAACGAGCTTCTAAAAAAAGCATATATATTATACAAAAGGTGGTAAGACATACCATAAAATTGGCATACCTTTTTAAAAAAATATTATGTATAGACTTAAATTTTTTATATTTATTTGATATTATTTTTTTTATTTTAATTTTTTTTTAAAAAAATATATAGATTTACACTTTTTATCTTGTATTTTATGTTAAATAAATGTTAAAGTCTGTGATGTTACTATTATTCAATTTTTTATTTATAATACACTCTTATTTATTTATTATGTGTGTGTGACAAAACTATGTAACAATGAAAATTTATATTAAAATAAAATATTTTCTAAAACATACATATATACATTTTGTCATACACGTATGTTACACATCTATACATATATATTGGACTAAACATTAATAAGTGATCCAAAAAATAACAAATTTTATTAAGATAAACTTTGATATTAAGAAGTAAATTTTAAATTTAACTCAATTTTACAAAATCAATTTATAAGATGAGATTTATATCCACTTATACAATAAACTTACCTTATATCTAATTAATGCGAGACTTTTAAGATATATCTTCTTATACAAAAGTAAGGAACAAACATTTTCAATAAGAACAAACATTTTCAATTTACATAATAAATATGTTGATATTTGTGAAATACAATATTAGTTTAAAAGCCTTGTATTATTTGAAAAATAAAATTTCATATCAAACATAATAAAACAATTACATATTTTTATATTATCTCTTAGAAAAAATTGTTAAATTATGCAACAAAACCATATCAATAATAAATGAACAATTAAACCTCCCATTACCCTAAAGCATCATGTCAAAACATACTTGAATTGGTCATTGGAAATAATGTAGATGGCAGAATGGTATTTGATATAGTATTTAATTTTTTAACTATAAAGTATCATAAGTTTCCTCTTGATTTTCACTTCTGATGGGATGAAGATAAAAGAAACAAAAATAATGTATCTGTTTATAGAGGGAGACCATAATCTTTTTATATAACATTTATCATTGAAACTTTAGAAAAAGTACCATAGATGTTAAGTTTTTCTTAACCTCTTTTTCTTAGGTTTTAATATTTCTAATTTGCTCTCTCGTCAAATTAAGATATTGTTTATTAATCTTTTATGACATATATGTCTTTAGCCATAAGTTTATCTTAATTATATCATTTTAATAATTTGACTAATAAAATAATGGTTATAACACATTTAACGGTGTATTATATATATATATATATATATATATATATATATATATGATACATAATTAAGATATTGTTTATGGTCTCTACACAATTAATCTTTCATGACATATATGCCTTTAGCCATAAATTTATCTTACTTAGATCATTTTAATATTTTGACTAATAAAATAGTGGTTGTAACACATTTAATTGTGTAATATATATATATATATATATATATATATATATATATATATATATATATATATATAATTAAAATATTGTTTATGGTCTCTACACAATTAATCTTTCATGAAATATATGTCTTTAGACATAAGTTTATCTTAATTATATCACTTTAATATTTCAACAAATAAAATAATGGTCCTAACACATTTATACTTGTAAATGTGTTGGATTTTATGAGTTCAAAATTTTCATTATATTCCTTGAACATATTCAAAAGATCTTGTCTACTGATTATTACATATGCATATAGAACCAAATAAGTTTTGATTGCATTAATCACAATTAAACCTGTTAATGATCACTAATGTTGACAAAACCAAATTACATGGACTCATCAAGACATGTGTAATATGAAAATTATACGAAAGTGACATGTACATGTCTATTTAGTAATTGGTCCTTAGTTTATCTCAATGAGATCATATTAATAACCTTCATATACAAAAATTTAATATTTGAATAGAAAACATATATATGAAAATCAAATATGTTCAAAAGACAATGTATGCATACATAAAATCAAACAAAAAACACAAAACACATAAAAGTGACTAACTTCCACTAAACCAAAGATTCCTCAAACAATAAAATACTCATATGAGCAACATGCTCTTAAACACCTTGCGTGAAGTCCTTGAGTAAAAGGATATGCTATCATGGAATTTGTCCCTTAGTGTTCTATGGAAATTTGTCCAATCTATACCCTTTTCTTTAATAACTAGGAACTTGATGCAATGTGCTTTCACTTACTCGAGCTCTTATTGTTAAAATACAATACAACTCATTTGTTGTTACAAAATAACTTAAGTGATATTTCAATTCCTTCCATAATGTGTAACCCTGTTACAAAATTCCTCAACCATATTCCTCAACCATATTTCTTCCATCCTTATTGACCTTTCGTTAAGTATAGAAATCTGTTGCCATAAGGTTGGTTGTTGCTGTTGCTTATTGAATTGCCCAGTTTGTCCAGCTTGCCCAGTTTGTCCGTGACCAATACTTGAGTGTGGTTTCCACCCTTGATTATAGTTCCCTTGACGGTATTGATTGGTCATGTAGTTTACATCCTCTACGGCTTCTACTCGAAAGGCACATTGACCATTGATGGACAAATTTATGAACACCAAAATATGATGTCACAAACTTGTTTTTCAATCGGCAAGTATGACCGAATCGTTCAAGTAATAAACTTGGTAAGACCAAGTATCGTTCTTCCCAAAGGACTCACGGCCTAGTTTAGTTGTGTGGTTTATTGATTAGCTAAGACTTAAAGACGAAATATTTGGATTTTTATATGCAAAAGACGAAAATTAAATATGTATGCATGAAGTTTTTGATCAATGGCAAAAGCAAAAGATAAACACTTTCAATGAAATATATGTATGAATATGTTGTTGGGGGTCAATTTCATCTTATCCACTCTCATATATTTTAGGAATTCAACATTCAAATCATCATTGTTAATGCCACTCTCTAAAGTACCTTTCAAGAAGGCTTCTCCCTAATTACGAGTTCATACAATTCCTAGCATTCCTAATAATTAGTTCATAAGTGCAGGAGCTTAACGACAACCAATATAATATTGGGAGAAATTCCCCGGATCTAGACTTCCCCGTACATGCCCGTATCGACAAAACCAATAATCATGCATCGAATGAGTTAAACAACGCAAGCATTGAGCAAAGAGGAAAAACCCTAACTAATGATGAAAGAAAGCATAGGTCTTAAATAAAATATGTAAGCACAAATTCCATATATGAGAGCTTCAAAAGATTACATTGATTCCCCAACAAACATACAAGGTTTAGTTCACCATATTCATGGTGAACCTAGATGAACAATAATGAAAGAATGAAAGATAAAACCCTAGAAAGGTGAAGAGGTAGCCTGAGCATCCAAGATCCTCCTTCAAAGGGGTGGAAGAGAGAGTGTTTGCTTCGTTTCTGCCAAAGATACCAACCCTAAGACATCTAGGTCTTTAAATAGGACATAAAAATAATAGAAAACGGGTCCAGGCCCAAACAGATCATAAAATCGCATAAAACTGGCCCAAAACTCGTATGATTGACTTTTTCCGTATTCTGGTTGACTAGTTGACTTTTTGGTTGACTGGTTGACTTTTCTGGTTGACTGGTTGACTTTTCTGGTTTCTGGTTGACTTTTCTGATTCCATCTCTCTCCTTCTTCACTTCTTTCACTAAATTCACCTTAAAACCTGCACAAAAACACTGAAATCAAGCATAAACCTGTCCAGCTCTCTTATTTCTGAAAATATGGACAAAAGCATGATTTCAAGCTAGTTTCTAAGTGTAAAGGTTGCTTTTTGTGTCAATTTTAAGCATGAAAATAACAGTTTTTCAATTGTTATCATCAAGAGGATGGAAGAGGAAGATGGAACTTCAAGAACTTTACTTTTGTGGAGGATCAACTATTAGCCTCTTCTTTTCTCTTAAACACTTTTGTAAATATGCAATATAGCTTCATTAGACCTTGTAATTGGCCAAGAACCTTGTTTAGTTTTGTTTATAAGGCTCAATGCCCTTAAAAGGAGATTAGCACATTATTAAGGCCTTAAATAGGAGATTAACGCCTAAATAGGCTTATTTTGGGATTGGAAGGAGTCTTTGCCCATGGATGAAGAGCCTTGGCCAGTCAACATCATGGGAGGCTCCCATTTAATACATTTGATCAGTTAGCTAAAAGGAAAGGCTTTCATTATTTCCCCCTTGCCAAAGGGAAGCTTCTACGCTCTTTAGGATTCAATGTACTCTAGCTTCTTCCTTCACAAATAACACTACAAGAAAAAATTGAATTACATACAACCAAAATCCGTATATAAGGTCCAAAATTCGTATATAACACTTGGTTACATACGACTTACATATGGATAAAAATTCGTATATAAAACTGTCGTAGCTATGTTATACACGGATTTATCCGTATATAAGTTATATATGAATATATAATATCTGTATGTAATATATTAAAAAAATAATTTTTTTACATACGGATAAATCCGTATGTAACATACAATAGAGAAAAAAAAATTATTTGTAAAAAAACAGATTTGATTGGATTGGGTGCATCTTTTATGACCCAAAACAATTCCTTCCGTAACCATAAAGTGACATTTTTCCTAATTGAGAACAAGATTGGATTGGGTGCATCTTTTAAGTACAACATCCAGGTTAGACAAACACTCATGAAAGGAACTGTCAAACACTGAAAAATCATCAATAAAGACTTCAATGCATTTTTCTATTAAGTCTGAATGGTAGTTGGAGCATTACATAACCAAAACGACAATTTTCTGTAAGCAAAACCTCCAAATGGGCAAGTAAAGCCTGTCTTCTCTTGGTCCTTTGGATCGACCACAATTTGATTATATCCACAATATCCATCCACAAAGCAATAGAAAGCCTGACCTGTCAATCTCTCCAGCATCTGATCCATGAGACATCGAACCCTTTAGGTCAGACCTTTAGGTTAGACGTCTCTATAGACGTTAATGTATTGCTCCTGACTCATGGAGATTCGAGTTTACAACTTTATATTTTAGTTGAAGAGAATGTATTGTACATTTTTTTTATTGGATGGTTTTAAAAACGTAGTGGAGGAGGGAATTGGAGGAGTGCAAAACACAAGAAATCGCCGCCGATGAACGCCGCCCAAGGACACGAGAATAACTGTACCAAAACCCAACGAAAATGCATTTTAATCGGTTCAAATTAAAGATAATGCATCAAATTAAAGATAATGCATCAAAGATAATATTGCCAAATCTTTTTTAATCTAGAAAAGATACTCTCAAATCTTTTTTAAATATTTTTGAATCTTTTTGCCAAATTTCGTCCTCTCTCTTCTCTCATGTTCTCCACCCTCTCTTCTTTTATTTTCATGTTATTTTAACATTCTATGGAGTGTTAAGTCTCGGGATTGATTCTACTGTAATTTCTTAATTAGATTCTTAGGTTAGATGAATAAATTTGTTTGCTCATTTAATTATTTTTATCTATGTATTTTTCTTCTTAATCGAGTAAAAGTAATTATTTTTACATTATAGCAAGTTAGCATGGTGTTAAATCTACATAACATATCAATCATATGAGTCCAAGGGTTTTTAATTTTAATTGAAAATTTACTTTGATTAAAGTTAGAAACTTTCATGTGATTGAATGAGTTTTTTCCAATAATTGAGAATTTATTTTGAATAGAGGTGGAAATTTTAACAAGAATTAATCATAAATGTACTTTGGTTAATTAGTTTTTTACTTGATATAAGAGGTAAAAGAATAGACATGATTAGGCATAGTAATATTTATTGAGAATGTACTTTGGTTAAATTTACTATGATTAATCTACAAAGTTCTTACTTTTAATTGAGAATGTAATTTGATTAATAGTAAGAATTCCAACAAATTAATTCAGAATTTACATTAATTAATTTGAAAATCTAAGATAATAATTAATTGATTAATCTTTTGATAACAAATGATAAATTTTTGAAAACGTAGTGAAATCAACTTATTTTCTTTATCATTGTTTTTATCTTTTTAAATCTTTTTAAACATTTATTTATTTATTTTGTTTGTTAATCTTTTATTGATCTTTATGTTCTTTATTGTTTTTGTTTTATTAACCCTTTTGTATAGTTTCTATAAGAACTAATTTGTTAAGAATGAATTTTGTGTTTATTGGAAACAACTTAGGAATGAATTTATCCTTTCTATTGGTTACAATTTTAATAATATTGTAGTTTACAGGCAAAACATGTTTATCGGTTATTGGATCATGATTAAGTCTATTAAAACCTATAAATACAAGTTTGAGATAAGGAATGATGTGATTGCATTTATTACAAATTTAAGATTTTATTGTATTAATTGACGGTTATTTTATTAATTTAAGTAACGAAGTACCCTTGACAAGTATCTGTATATGGCTCGAAGAAAGAGTATTAAAGATTTTGGGAACTTTATAATTAGATTGTAAAATTAACGTTAAGAAATTTAGAGAAAAACAAAATGTTTTGATTACGCATAATATTTCTTTATTATCATTTTCTTAAATTTTAATATTTCTAATTTGACGATCATCAAATTAAAATACTTTTGTTAAACTCTACACAATTATTTTTTAATGACGTATATATTTTTAACCATAAATTTATCTTAATTAAATTATTTTAATATTTTAGTTAATAAATAAGTAATCTTAATACATTTATATATATATATATAGAGAGAGCTGTTACCAATAACATTTATATTTTATATCTTTTAGGATCATGATATTTCTTTACCGTCCTATATTTTTATTTGATGCGAATTTGGTGATTGTGTAGCTTTTTCTAAATAATGTTAAACAATAGTTAATGCAACATCGAGAAAAGTGTTCGGGTGGTGGGATGCAAAGTACATCCGAAAAGATATTCTAAAGCACATGGGATCTGAATTTCATAAATGTATTTTAATCATTAAGATACGTGACCAAGGAGGTAGTTGAACAATAATTTATTTAGGCAGTTGGTTTCTCACCTACCAACTTTTGTAATCTTTCATCTTTTAATTAATAGCCATGCTTACCTGCTGAGTTTGTTTTTTTATTTAAAAGAAATTTAAAAAATTTAAAAAATATTATGTTATACATATTTGTAAGTAATATAAAATAATAATAATTATAAATTTTATAATTTAGAAAATATTGTATATTTATTAATATAATATTATTATGTGCTAAATATATTAAATAATAATATTTAATATAATTTAATTAGATCATAAAATATTATATTGAATAGATCGTATTAAATTTATATGAAAATAGGTTGTTGTTTTTTGTTTTTTTAATTTATATTAAGTAAATTATAATAATAATAATTATTTCAAAAGATAATTTATTTAAATAATTATATTTAAGTATCATAATTATGTCTAGATAAAAATATAACATTTAAATAAAGAGCTTGGTAATATGAAAAGTATTAAATAATTATAAGTATTTTTTTTAACAAATTAATTAAAACAAATAATATTTTTTTAATATTTACTCTTTCTAGGTAAAGTGATAGATTATACTTCGATGCTTTGGGGTTGGTTGATTTGATAGTAATGTGTAAGAACGTGCTAAGATTTGAGCCACAATAAATAAGCTTTTGTGTTTACAGTGTCTTGTCAGAGATTCTATCAATAAAGGAGCTTATAAAATAATAATAATTATAAATTTTATAATTTAGAAAATATTGTATATTTGTTAATATAATATTATTACGTGCTAAATATATCAAATAATAATATTTAATATAATTTAATTAGATCATAAAATATTGAATAGATTGTATTAAATTTATATGAAAACAGGTTGTTGTTTTTTGTTTTTATAATTTATATTAAGTAAATTATTATAATAATAAATTTTTCAAAAAATAATTTATTTAAATAATTATATTTAAGTATTATAATTATGTCTAGTTAAAAATATAACATTTAAATAATGTGATTGTGGATTTTTGTTTATTTAAAATGAAAAAATAGGAAAAATGTTATTAAATTTCTAAGGAGCGAGCTACCTATCAAGGAACTCATCATGCAGCAAATCAAGCTAGTGTAACAATGTCATTGAATTCCTAAAAGACTTAACGTCTCATCAAGGAGCTCATCACACAGCGAAGCTAATGCAAGCTAGCATGAAGGGATGCGCCTATCAAGGAACTCATCATGCAGCAAATCAAGCTAGTGTAACAATGTCATTGAATTCCTAAAAGACTTAACGTCTCATCAAGGAGCTCATCACACAGCGAAGCTAATGCAAGCTAGCATGAAGGGATGCGCTGGCAAGTCTTCGCGGAAATTCTCCAAAACAACGGTGTTATGAGTTTCTCTAATATTCCAATTCAGAGTGTCAGAAATTATAATTAAAACTAAAATATTCTAAATATTCTTATAGGGGAGAAAACGATACTCATAAAAATTTCATCATTTAAAGTTGTGGAAAATAAACAAAGTCATAACTATTTCAAAATTATTATTCAATTACATAGTTTCAAAATTAATGAAATAAATAACGAAATAAAATAAACTCAATTGCATTGTTTTAAAAGTTTATAGCATAAAAACTTTAAATAAGCTCAAGTCTTCCTCATACTCTCGTGTTTCTATCATACATCTGAAACATCTGCAACATCATATATTTTCGTATAAACATTATACGATCATCACAACAATAACACACAACAACAACAACCAGATATAGGATAAACTATCATTAAAACAACCAATAACAATATAATATATGAATAGCAAATAAACGCAACATAATAATAAAGCACTCATTCACAGTGTTATCCTTATTAACATCATCATCTTTAACACCATGATTATTGTCAACGTTCTCATCAGCAATATCATGATCATCACCATCATTATTATCCCTCATCAACATTATCCTAAACAACATCGTTAATATGAGGATCATCATGAACAACACCATCACCATCCACATCTTCATGAAGGACATTGATCTATCTCCTCTACCCAACCTCACACATCTAGTATACCAAACAAGGTGGTTCGAGTTGTCCTACCCTTACGGCTAAAGGACATGTGATGGAGGAACGAATTGGCTGATTCGGGCGGAGGAACAAATCAACCAAGCTCACGTCTGACTTGGACCATAGATGATGGACGAGCACCCGAGGAGAGATCGATTGAAGATGCGCGAACACGAACCGGACCTCCTCGAAGCTCTCTCCGACGAGTGAAGACGCAATGGAATGGAAACGAAGCTCTAGATTGGGAGCTGACTCGAAGGAAACCTACTAAACTAAGAACAGACTCAAGAAAACCCTAAGATCTAAGGTTTAATCAGGAGATAACCTTAGAGACACGAAGGAAACCCTAGAAAATGGGAGGAAACTCAATATGAACCGATTAATCGGTTCAAACACAAGATTGATTGGTGAAAAAGGATTAGATCGAAATAAAGAAGGGTTCAATCGGTGGAAAATGGAAAACGATGTGAAGAGAGGTGTTTAAACGGTCAAAATATGAACAAAATGGTGGAAGAGGCTGTGACGAGGGAGAAACGAGAATGACAAAGTGAATCTGCAAGGATAGAAGACTCACCGTGAAGAACCATGGCTGGAGACAATGGACTCTGGAGAGCGAGAGTGAGACGCGAAGAAGTGGTGCGGTTCTGTGCGAGAGTGAAGGAAGAGAAAGAGAATGTGGATGTGTGTGTCTGAGGCGCGAGGGAAAAGAGGACGCGTGTGCTGAAGCCACTGACGCGGATTGGAGCAATGGTGCTGTTGCGTGATGAGAGAAGCACGGTGGTATAGAAAATGAAAGTGAGAGAGGTGCTTGGAAGGTGGCTAGAGGGAGTCTTTGGACTCTCTAACCTGACTTTCAAGAGAGAATTGTTTCTATTTCAGAAAACTCAATTCTCATTAATCTCAAAAGTCCTAATACAAGAGAGGAGTTGGGTATTTATAGTAACCCATACTCCTTAAGAGCTAAGCTAGGAAAAGTAAAATTACAAAAGGAAAACTAAGTCAAGTAGGATTCCATCATGCCTTCCCTCTTAAGAAAAGATTTGTCCTCAAATCTGGCAATCGCCTTATGAAGAAACTCCACACAATCTTTGGGAGCATGGCCATCTTAGAATGGCCTTATTCTTTTAGATCTAGTTTTCTTCCTCCTGGATCAAACACGAATCTGCAATACACATCAAATATATCTTCAGTTAATATCAATCCAAGAAAGAATTTTTCTTTAAAAACAAGAGAATAAGAACTTCTAATACTTTGATTAGTAATCTTTGAAAATCTTAGAAGTTCAGATTCAATTTTATCTTGAGTTAATTGTTTTCTTAAAGATAACAATAACTCAAGATTTGAATTGTCATATTTTGAAAATGTTTTCATGACAATTGATTTGAAAGAGAAGTCAAAAATTGAAAAGTAATCAATTATTGAAAAAGAAGTAAAGATTTGGAAACCTTCCCTTTTAAGTTTTATGGTCTTTGGAAGAATAGGATTTGCCATAAGGAACAATTTCTCCTTTTCCTTCTTCTCTCTTTCTTGCCTTTCTCTCTTTTCTTCTTCTCTTCTTTCTTCTTCTCTTCTTAATTCCTCTCTTCTTCTCTCTTCTCTTTTCTCTATTTCTTCTCTCTCTTTCTTCTCTTCTTCTTTCTTTTCTTCCTTTTCTTTTCTCTCAATCTCTCTTTCTCTTTTCTTATCCTTGATCTCTTTAAGTCTTGCCCTAAATTCTAATTCTCTACGAAGAAACCCATGATCATTTAAACTCTCAAGAAATGATTTTCCATTTTCAAGGCAATCCCTAATTAGTTCTAGGTTTCTTTTAATGCTTGTAGGCACAAACTTTCTTCTCATGCAAGCTTTTAAATCATGCCAATCACGTATGGAGGACTTTTTACCTTTCCTAACATGATATTGTCTTTCATTCCACCACTCTCTTGCATGCACTTCTAACTTAGAGAGATATATACTAAGAACATAATATTCACTCTCTTCATAAAGCCAAGGATTTATTTTATCAATTTCTTTTTCCCAAGCTAGGTATGTTAATGCACCTATGTCTTTACCAAATGATGGAAGATTCCTAGCTTGTTTAAACATTTCATCAACTTTATCTAACCTAGAAGACCTATATGAACCATAAGAAGACATCTTTGTTTTTAAAAGTTGTTTCTAGTGTAAAGGTATACAAGATTCACACTTAGACAAGTCCTAGGTAAGAGAGGTGAGTCATGAAGACTGCTTAAGTACCAAGTCTTGCCTTGCCAGAAATGTCTTAGGTTACTACTAGTTACCCTTTAAACTAAAATCACTTTTAAAATCAAAGGACACAACTCACAAACAAACACATACAATTAAGCACAAATAAAAGACTAGACTCTCGGACTCTAATGTGTGAAAAGGCTTAGAGTTTAATCTCTTTTAGCCTAAGTCACCCCTAACCGTGAACACAAAATTAAACAAACACAACACTTAAGAATCCAGCGGACTCTAATGACCCCTACGAGAAACACAAATCAAATCACACATTCATCTATCTACCTATGCTAAATTTAAAGCAAGTAAAGTTGCCAAGAGTTTGAAAGAGCACCAAGGACTCTTCCAAATACTTGGACTTTATAAAAGGCCTTTTTACAAACAAAAATGAAACTAAAAGAAAGCTATCCTATCAACCTATTACACATCAAATGGAACAAAAGAAATACAAAACATGCCCCCTGCGACGGTCCTGTCCACTTCATTCAGCTTTGTTGTTCCACTTTGTGCTTATGGAATCTTCTCTCTTGAATCTGATTCACCACTCCTGCAAAACAGTTTGCTTCTTGACAGCTTCTGGAATCAAAACTTTGGAATCTCCTGGCCAATATAATCCTACAATCACAATTCACAATTGTAATCAATGTACCTTATCTACACACAGATATCAAGAGGATTAACTTCACACAATATAAAAGATTCTTCCCTTTCTCCTAGTCTCGTGCACTTGATGCAGCTATATAAATTTATTTTTGCTCTCAAATGACAAACTGCAATCAAATATTCCCACTCAATTCAGCTAAGACAGAAACACTTAAGCAATTCAAAGCAACCATAAATGCTATCACCAGCTAAGACAGAAACACTTAAGCAATCCAGAGGCAACAAAATTAAACAACTCCCCTAATTAAATGGTTGGTCTATCTTGCTGTAAACTCTACTGAAATTCTGCTGCTGCTTAAAATTCTTGACTCCAAATGTTTATCAACTCTGCACACAACACTCCTAGTCTGCACTTTATCCCTGCACTGATTTAGTTCAAATCTGCACACTGAAATTACACCAATTCCAGCAAAATACACATAAACATGGATATTAAACCAGATGCAAATGGGTGTAATTCAAGACTGACACCAAACTGATTAAACAATAATTCCAAATTATTCAAACCTGATCAAACCAATGGACAAAGAGTGATATGATGTAATGCAGAAAATTCAGCTAACATTAAACAATGAATTTAAACAGAATGGAAATCTGCACAAATAAATCTCAGCTGTTTAAGTTCTCAAATCATTTCATTGAAATTCTGATATGCACACATAGGTCAATGTACTCAATTTTCATTAGATTCAAATATATGAAGTTCAAACCTTAGTCCAACTGATTAGACAACCACCACAAGCTAATCAAATCAATGGAGAAAGATTAACATGATGCAATACAGAAATTGGCAGTTAAAACAATGTTGATACACTTCCAGAAATGCTCATAAAACAATCAGCACATTATTTGAAAATCCTATGCCTCTACCAAGTTCCCATAGGTCTTATCAAATCAGAATCAACATTCAACATGCCCAATTAAACCATGAAATCACAATTCATTTTCAAAACAGTGAATACATCATAAATTCAGCAAGCAATGTTTTAACTAAAATGAATGCAATGACAGTTTAAAGATTCACAAGCACAAATAACAGTTCCAGGAAATCAATAATCAATTAAAACAACAGTGATTGCAGTTCCAGTTGCAACAAATCACAGTTGCTCTAGTTTACTCACTCAACTCCTTTTCCCTGCACAATGAACAATTACAACAGTTAGATTAACAATGAATTCTCTATTTCAAAGTGCCAAGGAATTAGGCCAAATTAGCCTCACGAAACTCACTACACTCAGGCTTCACTTTGAAAACTTAAAGCACTCAAAATGGAAAGGTTTGGAAGGGAGATTCTCCCTTGGCAGTACACAGCTGGAGAATCTTTCAGACCACCACCACCTAAGATGCTACCAAGCAGACAAACCTCTTTCAAACTCCATAAACCAAAGTGTAAAAACTTCTCAATTTTAGACAAGGCTATGCTAAGGCAAAGTAATGGACAGAACAGGACAACCACCAAGAATGTAAGCACCAGATAATGAAACTGACAACACAACAGAGAAACTGACTCAAGATCAGATTATGAAAACAAACAAAAGCTCAATTAAATAACAGCAGAATAGAATGCACATGCATTGAGACAAAACCAGGAAAGTCAATCAAGACAAACAAGAAACAAGGTAATGAATAATGTGAGCACTCAAACAGGATCCTAAGATCAGTTCTAGAGTAGATGTTAAAAGCAATAAAAAAAAACCAAACAAGTTGCATTTGCACCAAATTCAAATTCAGTTCAGAATTGGTTGAAACTGTTCCATAAAATGTCTAAGAGAAAAGGCTTTTCTAATGCCTCAGCTTTCATAAAAGTCAATTGCACTGGTCTGTCATCTTTTTAGAACTATATAAATGTTTCTTTTGAATTGTTTTACATGTAGACAGAATGACCAAGCTTTTTGCTGCAATGACAACTCAATTTCAAATGCACCAGTTCCACAAATTTCAGAAAAGGAAAACAACCAGCAACTTGTGAATGAAAAATGCCAAAAATTTGGTGGTTTAAAGAGTGAAAATGCTTAGGGTAGCTATAACTCGTGGTTTCTTTGCATCATCAGTTTCAAATATCTAAAAGAAACTTGTTTGTAAAGCAAATGGATGCAGAAACACACTATCTCAAAATTTGACTTAGTCAGCCCCCAAATTGCTCAATGTAAGCAACTTAACCACTCAAATTTTGACTCAAAGATTCAAATAGCTTTTTATCAACTAGCTAAACTCAAAGACAACAATTAATATGACTCTAGAATTTGATGAAACTAGAAGCTTAGCAATGAACTAATACTAAGCTGAATAGACACACACTCAAGAACATTAACACATACTTCAAAGAAAACCAGTTCGGTGTAGCTGGCCAAATTAGAGACTGATGCTGCTGTAAGCATCTTGCACCCAAGCTCAATGCAACATTTCATAGCTTAATTGGTGTGCATTTGCTATCCAAAAGCAGATTCAACTTTCAGCTCACAGAATTTCAGAAGTGCAATACAATTACATGTAATAGTCAGCATCAAAAACTCAACAGCTTCAGATAAATGAAATGACATTAAAACTGCTGTTGAAGTCTGTCATCAAGCTCATTCAATTGAATGTCACTGCTTATGATGATGGACAGATCTTACTCAAAGCAAAAATTCAATTGAATCAGTTAAACTCAGATTTAATTGACAATTAAAACAAAGCAACATGACATAGACAAAACAGAAATGGATTTTAAAACTTAAAAGACTCAAATAAGAAGATTCACCGAATTAAAATGAAATAAGACTCAAGGCACAGGAAACGCAACTTGGAAACCGAAATAGATATCAAGAGCTTCAAAACACGAAACACAAACAAGATTTGCAACAACTCAAATCAGAAAAACAAATCAAGACATTAAAGGAAAATGATGAACAACTCACAAGCTAAACAGATCAACACGATTTGAAATTAGAGACGCGAGACAAACAAAAACACGACTGAATCAAATGAAACAAAACTCAAAGAATAGAATCAAACCGAGACAAAATAAGATGAACCGAGACAACTCGAAACGCAAGAACAGAAGACAACTCGAAACAGAGACGAACCGAGATACTTACCTCTGAAGCGTGCTCGAACCTGAGCTCTGAATACCACTTGATGGACGAGCGCCCGAGGAGAGATCGATTGAAGATGCGCGAACACGAACCTGACCTCCTCGAAGCTCTCTCCGACGAGTGAAGACGCAACGGAATGGAAACGAAGCTCTAGATTGGGAGCTGACTCGAAGGAAACCTACTAAACTAAGAACAGACTCAAGAAAACCCTAAGATCTAAGGTTTAATCAGGAGATAACCTTAGAGACACGAAGGAAACCCTAGAAAATGGGAGGAAACTCAATATGAACCGATTAATCGGTTCAAACACAAGATTGATTGGTGAAAAAGGATTAGATCGAAATAAAGAAGGGTTCAATCGGTGGAAAATGGAAAACGATGTGAAGAGAGGTGTTTAAACGGTCAAAATATGAACAAAATGGTGGAAGAGGCTGTGACGAGGGAGAAACGAGAATAACAAAGTGAATCTGCAAGGATAGAAGACTCACCGTGAAGAACCATGGCTGGAGACAATGGACTCTGGAGAGCGAGAGTGAGACGCGAAGAAGTGGTGCGGTTCTGTGCGAGAGTGAAGGAAGAGAAAGAGAATGTGGATGTGCGTGTCTGAGGCGCGAGGGAAAAGAGGACGCGTGTGCTGAAGCCACTGACGCGGATTGGAGCAATGGTGCTGTTGCGTGATGAGAGAAGCACGGTGGTATAGAAAATGAAAGTGAGAGAGGTGCTTGGAAGGTGGCTAGAGGGAGTCTTTGGACTCTCTAACTTGACTTTTGTTTCTATTTCAGAAAACTCAATTCTCATTAATCTCAAAAGTCCTAATACAAGAGAGGAGTTGGGTATTTATAGTAACCCATACTCCTTAAGAGCTAAGCTAGGAAAAGTAAAATTACAAAAGGAAAACTAAGTCAAGTAGGATTCCATCAATAGAAGCACCCAGCAATGGATGAGGTGCTTCTGCAATCGGAATGGGTTGAAGATGACTGGAGGAAATAAAAAAGTGTGGAAGCCACTCTGAAGAGGTATTCGGTGGCTGGATTGGAGAAGATGTAATGAGTCGGTGATGAAGATAAGGTTGAAGTAAAAGGAAAGTGGAATGAAATAGTGGTTCGGTGATGGAGAAACTGAAGCACAATTTCAAACGGTGGTGTTCTGTGAATTGGGAAATGAAATGGAGGCAGAGATTTGGGTTGCTAGTAATGGAGCCTAGCTAGGGAGAGAGGCTAGAGGAAACTCTCAAGCTCTCTCTCGGTGACCTTCAATAAGAAGAAAGTTCTGAACAACATCAACAGAAAACAATTCTTCATTCAAATCAAAGG